>NW_008246153.1:66490-88415 GCF_000281045.1 Saprolegnia diclina VS20
GAGATGAACGAGGACATTTCGGCGCTCGAGGGCCGTGGCCCGCACTCCAAGTACACGCTCCCGAAGGAAGAGTTGGTCGGGAAGCTCGAGCTCACGCTCGGCGACCACTCGATCGAAGGCATTGCGTGCGCGCTCGACTCGATCGGCTTCCAGTCGTTCAGCAATGCGACCAAGGAGGTCAAGGGCGAGTCGACCCCGTTTGCGATCATGGGGTCGCTCCCGCTGGTCCGCGACCTCCAGCGCGCGGGCTTGGACCTGACGCTCGCGGGCTTTGGCAAGAGCTCCGTGTACCACGGTGACAACGAGTTTTGCTCGTTGGCCGATATGCAAGACGCGCTTCTGATCCTCGGCCGCTTCATCCACAACGTCGACAGCGCGTAAATCCCTCCCGTGAACTGTCGTCAGCATCTGATACTTCATTCTTCGTGCTTCTTTGTTGAGCTATTGAGGAGGTGGGCACTTCACTGTGGACGTACCTGTCTCGAGCTCCCGCTAGTTCGGAGGATCAGTCGGTCGCATTCCCTCTACATATAGACAGGCCGAGCCTGTTGGTGTTGCAGCAGCCTTCACTGGCGCCGCGTCTGTAAGGTTAGCGCAGCAGGCGACGCAGCAAGGCCATTCGATGAGAGACTCGACGTTAGAAGTCGGTGTTGCGCTCGACGAGCACTGTCAAGGTTTGGCGGCGCTTGCCGGCAGCCGATTGGCTGGCAAAACATGTCGCAGAACCTTTGCGCGCATATGATTGGTAGAAAAGAGTGGCGCGGTGATTGGCGGATTGGCTGCGCTGGGCATTCGGGCGACGGAGACGATGGCCCGCAAGAAGCCCCGCTGCATCGTGTGCCAGAAGATCGTGCGGGGCATTACGATCTGGTGCGACAACTGCAGCTTCCACTTCGCCGTCAACAAGCCGCCAGAGGTCATCGACCTCCTCTCGTCGTCTTCTTCCGACGACGAAGACGACGATGCGCCCATCGCGCCACGGCCGGCCAACGGCAAGTCGCGCGCAGCCTCGCCCAAGCCAGTTGCGCCCGCCGAGGACGAAGTCAAGCCCTGCGCTGCATCGACCAAGCCAGCGGCGGAGGCCGAGGCCGAGGCCAAGCCCCGCGCAGCCTCGAAACGCCATGCGCCCGCATCGCCCATCACCAACGCGCCAGCGACAGCGCATACAAAGCGACCCAAGACCGAGACAAAGACGATTGCCAAGCCTGCGCAAGCTGCGACAACGACGTCGTCCGCAATGCCAGAGACCGCGCCTGCCATTGTCGACAAGTCGGTTGCAGTCGCACCGCCCGATGCACCGTCAGCGTCAAGCACACCTCGAGCGCCTGTTGATCCGACGCCCACACCAAGTGCGCAGCCTGCACCTGCGTCTCCAGCACATGAAAGGCGACACGTACCCTACACAAAACCAGCACCTTCTACCAAGCCCGTGAAAGCGGCCGGGACACCGAAGTCGACCGCGATCCGCGTGTGCAAGCCAGGCCAGTCGATCGTACCAGCGCCACTCCTCGCAGCCAACCCACCTTTACATATGCAGTCTCCTCGCCTCGCGCGGCTCTCGACGCCCCCCGCCAAGGCCGCGCTACGACGAGATCCGCTGCCCAAGCTCGAGGCGACAGAGAAGAGCTCCCACCGACTGCACCACCGCAGCGTTGGGGAGCGCACCAAAGTTCACTCGACCGAGTATCCCTTGCCCAAGAGTGAGATGACCACTGAGGCTACACCAACCTCAACACAGACACTCAAGGTGGGCAAGCGCAAGCGCCATCGACAAGACAGCGACGACGATGCTGCCCGACCGACGCCGAGCAGCATCAAGTGTGAAGATGGCGCATCCGAAGACGCACCGGCAGCGCCTGCACCGCTCCCGCCACCGCCGTCTCTTGGTGCGTGCCACCCGAATTTGTTGCTGCTGATGCAGGCGTGGACGATCCTCGACAGCGACGGGTTCCCGCCCGGTGCGCGCCGCCGCGGGCTGCTGCAAGCCCGTCGCGCCAAGCGTACGCAACAAATAGAAGACACCACAGCAGTCAATATGTAATACCAACTCGAGTCATTATTAGTCGGCTTCCGTAGCTCGTAGTTGAGTTGCGTGTGTTTGCCTTGGCCAACGGCAAACTGGCGGAACTGGACGCTCATTGGCCAATATTTGCATAAATTCGAGCATGGACCCGCGAGGACGAACGACCGAGTATGTGGCTTGCGGCGACCGCAACGATGCTCATGGTATGCTACAGTAGAAGCGCAAAGCCGCTGGCAAACGTCATCGACCTCATCTCGTCGTCCGACGACGACGACGACGGCTACGTCGTTGTCAACCCACCAGCAGCCCGCCCGCCAGTAGCACGAGAAGCGCCTTCGCCGCGTCCTGCGTCATCGCTGCGACCAGTACCGTCGCCACCAGCACTGCAATTATCACCGCCGCCAGCGCAGCCACAGCAACGATCGGCGCCGCCAAGAGTCTTTGAGTGGACGCCCGCTGTGCTCGAAGTCCTGTCTCGACCGCTCTTATCCCGATGCTTTGACAGCGTCGTGTACAAGAGCAGCGACTTTGGGGCGCCGAAAGCATCGCGCACGGCCCTCGCCGATGGAGAAAGGAACGTCGCAAAGCGTGCGCTGCTTGTCGCGCCAAGTGCCACAGAAGGCAACCCCGCCAAGCGGCAACGTGACGACGCCTGCCCACCGCCTGCCCCTAGCGCAGTGCTGCCGTCCCCGACGCCTGCAAGTGCGGCGACCGGTGCTGTAGCGGCCGACGCGGAAGGCAAGCCCGCACCCGTTGTGCCGGGAACTCCCGCCGCGCCGCACGTGGTCACGGTGAAGCGCAAGAAGCCTGGACATCTTTCGACATCGGCGATCGTGTCAAGCCCCGTGACCAAGCCTCGACGGGCGCTGCCGCCGCCACCGCCCGTCGGCGAGTGCTCGCACAAGATGCTCCACTTTGTCCAGACATGCGAACTCATCAACGACGAAGACGACGTCGATATCAGCGGCTCGGCGGACGACGACGCGGTGATGGTAATCGACTTGGACGACATTCGCACCACTGTGTGGGACGTGGTTGACCTCACCGTCGAGTCCAACGACGAGTCCGACGACGGGTACGAAGCCTACTCGACCGAATTGTACAAGTCGTCTTCCGACGACGACGACAGCGACATGGACCCGGCGTTCACCGACTCGCCGAAAAAGAAGACGAGCACGAAGACAAGGAAGCGCGTCGACGGCGTCTGCTTCCTCTGTGACAAGCCCGCCGACGGGACCAAGCCCGGTGTCTATTGCGGTGGCTGCGAGCGCGTGTACCACACGGCGTGTGCGATCGAGTATGGCCAAGAGGCTGTCTGCTGGGAGTGCGAAGAGCGCGAAATCATCGACGACGACGAGCTCTCGGAGACGGACCGCGACCGGACGCACGCCATGTTGCATGGGCTCCGCGAGGTCAAGAAGGAGCCGGTGGCCAATGCAGCGAGTGCGCGTCCTCGGGTCGTCGAGGGGTGGCGCCAGTTTCTGGACGAGCACACGGCGCCGTACCACGCCGACTTTGAGCGCTTCACGCGCGAGATTGAGAACCGGACGGGCTTCTCCACGACGCTCGAGGCCGACTTGCAAAAGGTGTTTTGCCACTTTGCCGACCAGCAGATCAAGGCCGAAGCGCTCGAAGCCAAGCAGCAGGCCGCCCACGACGCCCCAAGTGACCCACCGCTGCTCGCGACGACGGCCGCCGCAGTTGCCACGATCTTTCCGAGCAACGACGACGACGACCGTCGCGTGCCGCCCGCTGCGCCCGCGCCGATCTTCAAGATGACGATAGTCAACGGCCTCACCAAGCTCGTCGAGCAAGCGGAAGCCGACATGAGAAATGCAAAGCTCCGGGCGCCCGAGAAGCGCTCGGCGGCCCCGCGCGTGTTTGCCGTGCGACGAGAGGTGAGCGGCGACGGGTCGAATGCCAACCCGATCACGCTCAGCAGCGACAGTGATGACGATGACGACGTGGCGCCGAGACCGGTACGAGGAATGCGCGCAGCAGTACCCGCGATGCACTGTGTGGCCGCCGACCTGACCGTCTCCGATAGCAACGAAGAAGGCGCGAGTGAGCCAACAGGGGCGGCGGGGACCTACCCCGCCCCGCCGGTGCTGCCCACCGTCGCTTTGGCACCGGCGTTTGCACCAACACACACACAAGAAGCTGAAGATTCGCGGGGCGTCAACACCGACTACCCGGCGCCTCCCGTAGTCGGAGTCGGTCCGTGTCGACGAGTCGCACCGAAAGCGTCCGATGCCACGTACCCGAGTCCACCGCGTCTGTCGCCAGCAACGGCCGTCAGTGCGTCGTACCCAGGGCCACCGAGTCTCCCAGTCGTACAAGCTACAGACGACATGTCCTACCCAGCACCGCCCGTCGTTCAAGTTGCGCCCAAACCAGCGATTGACACGCCGTTGGAGGCGGACGGCGATGCTTTGTACCCTGCGCCACCGAGTCTGTTGGTCAAGAACCCAGCGAACAACCTCGAGCACCCGCGAGGTGAGCTCCCGCAGACGAATTCCCTTGTGGCACGTGCCAACTCCGACGAAGACGCCTACCCAGCGCCGCCGACCTTGATGGCACGCGTCGACGCCTCGTCACCAAGTACTGGAAGCCTGTACCCAAGCCCACCGCGTCTGTTGCCGACACCTTCCACTGGGTATCCTGGGCTCCCGGTCGAAGCAGACGACGTGCTCTACCCGGCGCCACCGGCCATGGGCACAAGAACGTTGGAGGCTGCGCCGCGTGTGCAGCTGGAGGCCGATGACGGCGATGCGTCTTGTTACCCAGCACCACCAAGTCGATGCGTCGTGGGCAAGCCGGATGCGGTCCCTCGTCCAGCTGTTGAAGATGCCGACCCAGCGCCGCCGACCTTGAAGGCGCGTGCCGACGCCGCCTCGCCAAGCGCAAGCGCCGACACCACGTACCCGAGCCCTCCGCGGTTACGAGCGGCGGTAACACCAACTAGCGCATCGTCGCAGCGCCCATCGCGATCGCTTGACGTCGACGACGACGTGCGGTATCCCGGTCCGCCGCGTCTACCTCTGGTGGGGGTCGTCGCTGCAGGCGCCTTGGCACCACGCCCGGCCGACAGTGCGTGCGACAACCCGCCCCACGTATCCTCTCGCGACCGACCCACTGCCGCCTTGTACTCGGGGCCACCACTGTAGCCAGCGTGTGCTTCGGTGTGTTGAGTAAGCCGAAGCATCGTGCAAGTGTAATATGGAGCTCTATGTGAGGGTGGAGGGTGTGGGGTATGTCTACTACTACTGCTGGGGCTTGCCGGGCCGCGCCTTGTTGATGGCCATTGACACGTGCAGGCGGCGGCCGTCAAACTCGCTGCCGCTGAGCTTCAAGGCCTCAGCCGCGTTCTCGACGGACGCAAACGTGACGTGGGCAAACGACTTGGTGCCGTTCGCTGGCATGCGCACCGTGCGGATGTCGCCGCAGTGCTCAAACATGGCCCGGAGCGTGTCTTCGTCGACGTCGGTCGGGAGGTTGGCGATGAAGACGGTGCTGATGTGGCGCGCCGGCTCCTCCCGCAATGGCGTTGAAAACGGCGCGTAGTTGACGTTCATGAGGCGGCCCTGGACGTACTTGTGCGCGAGCTGGACGGCCGCGTCCGTGCTCTCTGTTTTTTCAAAGTCGATAAAGCCATAGCCCTTGGAGCGACCCGTCGCGGGATCGCGCATGAGCACGATCTTGGCGATCGGCCCGCAGTGTTCGAAGAGGTCGTGGATGTTGTCCTCGGTCGTCTTGAACGGCACGTTGGCGAAGAAGACCTTGAGGCAGTTCTCAGGCTTGGGGCTCGGCGTCACGGCGCGCTCCTCCGAAAGGCGCACACGCATCCAGCGCGTGCCACAGACCTTGCCGTCCATGGCCAGCGCGGCATGGGCCTCGGCCCCGGACGCAAACGTGATGATACACGTGCCCTTGGGTCGGCCATCTAAATGGGACGTCATGTCGATGGCCTCGATCGTGCCAAACTCGGCGAAGAGCGACGCGAGGTCTTCCTTGGAGGTCGCGTACGGCAGACCACCGACCCAGACGCGCGGGTTGCCCATGTTTGGCGCGTCCGTCGAGAAGGCGCGCAGCGGCAGCGCCATGGCCATCTCCGGCAGCTGGCGCATGGGCAGGCAGGCGGCCGTCATCGGCAGGCGCATCGAAGCGACCTTGAGCGCGCCGGCACGGGCGACGCGGGCGCCAAGATTCCGCAGGAGCATGCTGATGGAAAATGGTTGGCGAACGCGGCAAGATATCCGGATACCGGCATCGTATCCGAACGCAAGCGATGTGGGAGGAAGGTCTCGTCGCCGGCGATCTTGTGGGCCTGCCCGTGAAGCTGCGCGCCCGCTTCTACGGCGACAGCACCGTGGGCCTGCATGTGCTCGAGTGCCCGGACGAGATCGGCCTCGGCAACATGGCCTTCACGGAGGCGACCTACTGCGACGGGCCCAACGGCCTCAAGTACGTCCAGTTCTCGGCCAACGTGTCAACGCCCGAGTTCACCATCGTGCTGCGCCTCGTGGGCACCTACGATACGACGCATGGCCTGCGCGGCAAGTGGTTCAACGCGACCAACAACCTCCATGGCACTGGTGGCTTCCACTTTGGCGTCGTCGACGGCGATGGACCGGCGCTCGATGCCATCTCGCCGCTTTATCCGCTCGCGCCGGGTACCTACACCTTTCGTGGCGGCGCGATCGGCGCCAATGGCCGTGTCTACGCTTCTCGCATCACGCTGCAGCTGCTCGACGAAGGCCGCGTCGAAGGCTACGTCCAGGAACACTTTGTGCCACAGGTCGCCATGTCTCTCTCTGTTCGGTCGTTGAACCCTTGCTGTAGCAATGCGCGCTAGCCGGATCTTGGACGCGCAATCAGATCTCGTGGCACATTACGTACGTCGTCGAGGGCGTCGGCAGCGAGTACGTCTACTACGGCACGCCGACCCAGCGACTGCTGCGCGGCGCGTGGCAGCGCTGCGACGTCGACGAGATCGAGTCGCTCGCCGCCGAGAGCGGTCGCTTCGACTACGAGCTCGAACACGCCGACCGGCGCTGGTGCCGCAAGTACCACAAGTACTTCCCACCCACGTTCCAGATAGTGGCGCGGACGCTGCTGCTCTCGCGCCGCGGCCGCCGCAGCGGTCTCTTGCCGTCCGACCTCTGGTGTCACGTGTTTACCTATATCAACTACGACTGGTTTGCGTCCCGCGTGCTCGACACGCCGTAATAACAAGTGTATTGGCAACCTCGATTAGCCGTGATAAAAGCACTTGTCACAGACGCGCACCGGGGTGTTGATGCCGTACTCGGGCAACGGCTTGCGCTTCTCCGAGCAGCCGTCGCAGACCAGCCAGCCGCAGCTCCGGCAGTTGTGCTGGTCGCGGTTCGCCTGCGCTTCGCTCTGCGACGTCGAGTTCCACGTGAACGGCGCCTCGCAGCACATGCAGCGCGTGTGCGTACCGAAGCAAACCCACGCTGGCGGCGGACTCGACGCTTTGCGCGCGTCGCGCACGATGCGGAGGGCGGCGAGGTAGTTGCGGCCGAGGTGGTCGCTGAGCATGTTTTCGAAAATGTGAATCTTTCCGAGCGCGTCGCAGTCGCGGTCGACAAACGCAGCGTCGTAGACGCCGTGCGTATGGTAGAGATGGACGATCTACAAACAGGAGGCTTCGTTGACGCAAGGTACAGAGCTGTCGTAGTCGCACCTGCCCAGGTACAAAGAGCTCGTTGTTATCGCCGAGTTTGTCGGTCTCGATCGTTGGCATGGGCATCGCGGACCCTCCTGGAGGTGCTGCGGCGTCGCCGTCGTGACGCGCCCCGTGCCGTCGCCGGGGGGCCCAGATAGCTTTGGCCCGCGCTTTGAGCGCCAAGAGATCTTCGGTCGCCGCGGCTTGCCACGGCTCGGCATTGAGCTCGGCAACGAGCTGCGCGATGGCACCGACTGTCGTACGAGGAATCATGTCGTCGCGGAGGACGACCGACTGCACATAGCTGCTGCACTTGTCGGCAATGTCGCGGGTCGCGCACGCGGGGACGGCAAAGCCAATGGCCTTGGCGTACGGCAAGTCGTCGATGACCATGGTGGCGAGCAGCGCCGCGACGCCACCGCCAAGCGAGTGCCCGCTGATGGTCAGCTGGTCAAAGCCCGCGTCCCGGAGTGCACGTAAAGCGCCAACAGTTTGGTCGTAGAGCCATTTTGCCGCCGTTGCAATGCCTTGGTGCATGGGCGCCGCCGCCGACACGGTGCCAAGATCGAGGTCCGTGAGAAGATCCTGCACCGACTGCGACCCGCGCACGATGAGTAGGACGCGCTTCTCGGTCACGTCAGCTAGCAGCGCGTAGCCGGGTTCGTGCACGGCCGACGCCTCGATCGATTGGAAGAGGAGTGCGAGACCGTGGAGCTTGGCCACCCGTTGCAGACCCAGCACGTCTTCGTCGTAGATAGCGTGGAGCGCCAACGGCGCGTCGCGCAGGAGGTTTGTGAGCTCCGCGTCCGAGACGCGCTGACACTCGGCGTGGTCGTCTGCCTCGGCACACGGTTCGCGGCCGCGCCGCCCGCGGTTGGCCGCCATGGTGTAGTAAATGGCGCCCGCCGCGTCTTTGGACGAGATCGTCTCGAGGGTCCCGAGCACCGACTGCAGTGTCGCAAACGTGGCTGCAAAGTCCTGCCGGAGAACGTACCCGAGCAGACCGGCGCACCCGACACGCCGAATCAAGTCGGCGCCCACGACAGTGTACGTGGCCGACGCGACGGCGCTCGACGCTACCAAGCCGACGGGCACCGCTTTGACCACTGCCACGACACCTGCGGCGACGCGCTTGGCTTTGTCTCGACGCGAGTCGATGTGCGACTTGTCCATGAACGGTCGCAGATTGCCCGCCATCAAGTCCTACGCGCATGAGTCGCTCGTGAGGATGGTGGACTCAAGGTAAACCGAAATGCGCTCGACGCGCCACGCGAGGTCTTGGGTGTCGCAGCGGTTCCGGTGTACATTGGCGCAGGTTGCGCAGAGCTTGGCGCGCTTGAGGCCGGCGCCAAATCGGTGCAGATGCGCTTTGGTCGGGAGATCGGCGCGGCAGTATGCGTGGCCGCAGAGACCACAGTAATAGGACAAGCGATTCAAGCCAAACGACGCGTGGCAGACGCCGCAGACGTCGCTAGGAACGTGCGCCGGCGGTGTCATGACGAACGCTGCGTCATTGTCGTTGCACGACGCGACGAGGCAGCGCATTGCCGCTGGGAGGTCGGGAAAGGCGGTGACATGCACATCTGTCGCCATGGGGTGCACTCTGCTGCGCTGATTGTCCGAGAGACCGGTGACCACCGCCACGGCCTGCACTGCGAGGAAGCCCGAGGCCTCGGCGACGGACTGCATTGCCGACTTGGCGGCGGCCGCCGACGACGTCGCCATCGTCTCTGCAGTGGCTTTGGCCGACGCCGAGAGCCGTCGCAGCGGGGACAACTTGGGTGCGTCGGCGTCCATGCGCGTCTGTCTCTCGCACCAGTTTCAACGGGCAACCAACGTTTCCCGCCAAAACCAAAAGACCAAGTCCACTCGGTTGTTACGCCTTATAAAAGCACTTGTCACAGACGCGAACCGGGGTGTTGATGCCGTACTCGGGCAACGGCTTGCGCTTCTCCGAGCAGCCGTCGCAGACCAGCCAGCCGCAGCTCCGGCAGTTGTGCTGGTCGCGGTTCGCCTGCGCTTCGCTCTGCGACGTCGAGTTCCATGTGAACGGCGCCTCGCAGCACATGCAGCGCGTGTGCGTACCGAAGCAAACCCACGCTGGCGGCGGACTCGACGCTTTGCGCGCGTCGCGCACGATGCGGAGGGCGGCGAGGTAGTTGCGGCCGAGGTGGTCGCTGAGCATGTTTTCGAAAATGTGAATCTTTCCGAGCGCGTCGCAGTCGCGGTCGACAAACGCAGCGTCGTAGACGCCGTGCGTATGGTAGAGATGGACAATCTACTCAATCAGTCGGTGGATAGGAGGGAAAGCGAGACAAAATGATGCGTCGTACCTGCCCTGGGACAAAGAGCTCGACAGCGTTGTCGGTCTCCATTGCCCGACCGTCGTCGCCCTCTTTGTCGGTTGTCTGGGGTGTCTCGGGCGCTTTGGGGCTGCTGCCGTTCGACTCGGAGTACTTGTCGACAAGGTTGGACCGCGTGAGCGTCCACGCGTCGACGGCAGCCTCGCGCGACGGTGTAGCTGCGTTCACAAGTGGCGTCTCTGACGTCGGAAGCAGCGTCCCGCGGGTGCGCGCGGCTTCCATCGTCGCCCACTCGCGCTTCCGAGGTGCCCAGACCGACTTGACGCGTGACTTGACTGCGGTCCAGTCCTCCAACGCCGTGTTCTTCCAGTCATCGCGGAACGCTTTGAGCTCGGTCGAGAGCCGCACAATGTTGTGCGTCTTGGCGCGCGGTACGAAGTCGTCGCGGAGAACGACCGAGTGCACGTACGGGGCGCAGGCCGCGGCCGTCTCGCGGTTCGCACACGCCGGCACCGCATACGCATAGCATTTGACGTCCGGGAATTCCGTGTGGAGCATGACGGCCAGCAACGCCGCGACGCCACCACCCAGCGAGTGACCGTTGACCATGAGCCGGTACCCGCGGCCGTGCAGCTCCCGGAGCGCGTCGATGGTCTGCGCCTTCATCCACGCCGCCGCTTGCGCCATCCCATGGTGGGCGAACGCGTCCAGTGGCCCGTGACTGGAGGCGTCGCCGGGCGCCACTTGCAGATCCGTGAGGATGTCTTGCACCGACTTGGAGCCGCGCACGAGGAGGACGGCGAGCTTCTCGTCGGCGCGCGCGACGAGGCCGAACGCTGGCTGATTCGCAGTGCGGTGTTCGACGGACGCGAAGAGCAGCGTGAAGCCCTGGAGCTTGACGAAGCGCTGGATGTCGAGGATATCGAGCTCGTAAATCGCGTGGAGCGTGATGGGCGCAAACCGAATGAGCTCGTGCAAGAGCGCGTCCGGCACTGTCGGGCAGCCATTGTGCATCTCGCGCTCGTCGAGCGGGTGGCCGCCGCGATGCCCGCGGTTGGTCGCCATAAAGTAGTACAGTCCGACGGCCGCGTCTTGGACGCTGAGCGACTCCATGTCCCCAAGCAGCGCCTTGAGTGTGTTGAACGACTGCATGAATTCGTTCCGGAGCACAAAGCCGATCAGCCCGGCGCGGCCATACTTGCGGAGAAAGTCGGCACTGACAACCGCCATCTTGGCCGTGGCGCCCAGTGGCGCAGCCTTGGCGGCGGCCAACGTGCCTTCGGCGGCCCGGAACGCCTTGTCGAGCGCCGTGTCGGTCGAGACGCTCACGTACGGCGCCAGCGTCCGGTCGAGATAGTCCTACAACGCTACTGCTTAGAGAGACGTCATCTGAGTAGAGAGAGAATGGGGACGCTACCCGAACACGCTCAACGCGCCAGTTGCGCTGCTGAACGTCAATCTTTTGGGCTAGAAAATCGACGCAAGTGGCGCAGATCTTGACGGGCGAGGCGCCGCCAAACGCGTGGAGGCGCTCAGTTGCTGGCAGGTGGTCGCGGCAGTACGCCTCGCCGCAGTACCCGCAGTGGTATCGGTACTTGCTGATGCCAAAGGGTGACTTGCATTGGGTGCAGTCGGGCCGCAGCACGGGCTCGGGCGCCGAGGCCACCGGATGCACCGCCAAGTCGGCGCAACACGACACCATCGCCTTCTCCATTGGTGTCAAGTCGGGGAAGCGACGGGTAGAGGCGTTCGGGCTGCGTGCGGCCGACGGGCCCTTGGGTCGTGGCGGCGCGGCGGCCGTGTCAGCGGCCAGGGCCGAGACTGCAGCTGCATGCGCCGTGTCGTAAGCGTACGCCGAGACCTCGTGCACGGACAAGGCGGCCGTGAGCACAGCACCTACGGACTTGGACGCTGCAAAGTCCACCGCAGACTTGGAAACGTTGAGAGCTGCCGACGAGAACCGGCTGAGGTACCCTCCTTGCTTGACCGCCACGGGGGCTGATGTGGGCGCTGGATCGGCTTCTTTCAATGGCGGGGCCTCGGCGATAGACGCTGAAGCAGCGGGCGGCGCTTCCATGCAAACACTCTCGACAGGTGAGAGCGGCAGGTGGGTCAATGCGGTCGGCGCCTGTACGGGCTCTGTCGACGCCTTGAGCCAGATGCGACTGCGCACGACAGAGGCTGCGTTCTTGGCGCCAAAGTCGCTCAGGTCGAAGGACGCACTGTAGATCCAGCCATTCTCGTCGTACTCGTCGCTGCGGTAGAAGTGCCACTCGGCGTGCGGCAGCGGCGGCTTGGCCTTCGCCACGCGTCGCGCCGCGTCGGACCACGCGGGCGGGTCCTTCTCCAGAAGCTTGTCGGACCAGCCCTAGCAGCACCGTCATGCTCGTCGTCGCCAGGAGCTTGCCACGTACGCTGAGCGCATACCAGCGCTGGTTCTCCACGACCTCGTCCATCGTCAACGACGATCTGGGTTCCGGATAGAGTCGCGGACGTCCGGATAAATCGAGCCCGTAACCGACTGCGAGAAGGTGCAAAGTCGAAGGACCACTTGCGCTGCCGGCCTTTGGGCGGGCTTTAAATCGCTAGCACACAACAATGCTTCAGAGGACTATCTTTTAGCATTGTACGCGTTATACTATCGCATGTGTCGTCCAGCGCCATGTTTAACGTCGACCGTTTCTGGGACGAGGCAGTCCACCAGACAGAGAACAAGACGCTTCTACACACCATTCAACGCAAGGCTTCCGGTCGCGGTTGTTCAAGGAGTAGAGGCGGCAAGCTACGAATTCGCATCGTAATTCGCACCCAATCTCACCAATTCATACCTAGAGACCTGACGTCTGTGTCCTTTGGCTGGGGCGCCGCAAGATCGCCAAACGCGAATTTGGACCAATCACCGGCCGTAGAGAAGTGAACTCACCAATCACCGATGACTATGGATATGGACCAATCAGCGAGCGGATTGAAACCGTCGAAATATCGAAGCTGCTCATTTTGCGACTGGCAATGGCCCAGCACACAGCATACGTGGCGCTCTGGAAGGCGTCGACGGCCGCGATCCTCCTCCGCACCTATGGCTACGACACCGATGGCATGGGACCGCACGAGATGCGCGACGCCCTCGCCTCGACCCTCGGGTTGCCCGTCGACTTTCACGTAGGCAGCCAACGATTCGTCGCATGCTCATGACGGATCTAGATGGCACCCGACCTCTGCTTTGGCATCACCGCACACTCGCAGCGAAACGTCGCCAAGGTACACTGCGCTAGCTTTGCGTGAACACATAATGGCGCGCGTATCGTAGCTCCACGACATGCAAGTGATGATCGTTGGCAACGACGCCAGGATGGAGTCGCTGCGAAGCTGCTTTGACCAGCTGACCACCCACGTGCCCACGACGCCAGCAGCGATTGATGTCGACGCGGAGCTCGAGCATGCGACGCGTGCGATGCGCTCCCTTATGAACGGCTAGCGACGATACGTCCTACACGGCTCGTCGCTTATTTAAGCGTCGTCGACGAGTCTACGCACTCGCGACGATGTCTCAATGCATCTTCCCCTCCACAGTTCCCCTTACCATCCCGTCCGCATGGCCATCGAAACTCTTCTTACACTAGCACCATCCAGTCCATCGTCGCGTTAGAACTATCAAGGTGGACCACTGCAGTCTCGGGACTTGCAGCCTTCTCCGAAATATCGCTCATTCTGCGACCTCTAGCCTGTTCCCCTGTAGTCAGCCTCCTTCTTCTTTGAAGAGACACACGAGCGTGTCAACCTTTCTGTGGCGGTCTCCCTAACCCTTCGAAAAAAGCGCTTACGTGGCAGCACCACCGCTCGCAAAACCGTCGCTCGTGTCTTGGTTGACGACGCGACCAACTACAGCTGACTGGGTGCAGTAGCCAGCTGCGCGTCAGCACCTGGCGCCTGGTTCTTCCGGCGTCTTGTTCTCGCAGTGTGGGCGTGAATACCTCTGGAAGTGGATAGAATTCGATCCAAAACCTCTGAAAACGCATTCTTAACGTTCCAAAAACGATCTTTGGCAGGCGACCACCAGTCGCCAAGAGTCGCCCGACAGAGTTGATGACGCGCGACACCGTGTACCTCGTACCCGAGCTCCTGCGCAAGCCGACGGCCTTTGCGCCGCCGACGACGCCGCCGACGTCGCCGCAGCCCAAGGACCGCCTGCGCTCGCACCTCAAGCACCGAAGGAAGAACCTGCTGGGCGACGACGACATGAAGCGATGCCATGTCGTCTTCCTCGATGGCCTCGAGGTCAACCGCTGCGTGCGGCAAGATGACGAGTACAGCTTCAAGGAAGGCCTGCGGAAGCGCAAGAGCGCGCACTTGACCGACGACGAAGATGACGACGGCGACATCCGCATGACCGACGACGACGACGATGCGATAGAGAAGGCCAAGCAGCACCGCCGCCCCGCGTACGGCCTGTAGCCCGCCTTCCCTACCATCTATCTATACAAACCCCCCATATAGAGATAGCCGTGTAGCCTCTTCCTCGAACGAACAACGACGTAGTACATATAGCAAGGTCATATCTTTCGAGTCGTCAACCTTCGGTCGGTCGGAATACTTAGAACGGGCGGAAGCCGCCATACTGCTGCTGGCCATACTGCTGCTGCTGTTGCTGCTGCTGGCCGTACTGAGGCTGGCCGTATTGCGCCTGCCCATACGGGGGCTGCGGCTGACCGTATTGAGGCTGGCCATACTGCTGTTGCGGCTGACCGTACTGCGGTTGGCCGTACTGCGGTTGGCCGTACTGCGGCTGGCCGCCCATTGGATTCATGCCGCCCATGGCCGGGCGCATTTGCGTCTGGCCCATCCCGCCCATGGCCGGCATCGGGGTAGGGCCCTTGTTAGGCATACCGGCGAGTGTGTCGAGGCCGTTGAAGCTGTTCTGAGCGCCAAACGCCGGCGGCTGCTTGGCGGCCGGCATGGCCGCGCTTGTCGTCGTCGCGCTGCTCTTGCTGAGGTTGCTCAAGTCAAAGAGGTTGGAGCCCGCGCCCCACGCATCGTTCGAGCGCGGCGGCTCTTCCTTCTTCATCGCCGGCGGTTGCTGCTGCTGCTGTTGTTGCTGTTGCGGCGCGCCAAACTGACCGGCGGGCTGGCCGTACTGGCCCATGGTGTTGTTGCTGCCGTAGATCGGCTGCTGGCCCTGCGGGTTACTTCCGTACGGCTGCTGACCCGGCGGGTTGCTACCGTATGGCTGTGTCATGCTGGGACGCGAGCCGAATTGGCCGGCGGCCATGCCGCCCATGATCGGCGCGGCCGGCAAGTTCTGGAAGCCGCCTGGAAACTGGTTCATCGCGGGCTGCTGCGGCGGGAAGCCGGCGGCCGCTGGCATCTGACCAAAGCCCGTGGGCGCACCACCAAACGCATTGCCAAAGGCCGGCGCAGCGGGGGCCGCCGGCAGCGCAAACGGGTCCGCCACGGGGTGCACAGTCACGGCCGGCGCCGGCGTCGAAAAGAAGTCTTGGTCCAAGAGCGAGGGCGCCGCCGACGGCGCGCGCACGGGCTCGTCGTCGGCCACGGGTTCCTACAATGTCAAGCATTTAGAGTGTGCCATCACATCGCGTGTCGCACCGCTTCCTTGGCCGCCTTCTTCTTGGACGACCGACGCGCCTTGGGCCGGACCTACGACGACACAGGATTGTACGCGGTCAAGCCGAGGCGCATGGTCCTACCTCCTCTTCCGACTCGTCTTCATCGTGGCGCGATCTATTGTCACCAGCAAGTCAGGGACGGCAGGTATACGATCGATACAAGATATAGCCACGTACTCGTACTTATCGCGGCTGCCCGTGCGGCTGCTCGGACGCGGGTTGTCATAGCCACCTTGGTCGTACTTGTCGCGGCTGTTCGTTCGTCGCTCGTCCGTGTTGCCGTAACCACCGGTGCCGCTGTTGCCGTAGCCGCCACTGCCACTGTTGCCATAGCCGCCGCCGCTGCCGCCCGAATTGCCGTAGCCACTGCCGCCCGAGTTGCCGTAGCCGCTGCCGCCCGAGTTGCCGTAGCCACCGCCACCCGAGTTGCCGTAGCCACTGCCACCACTGTTGCCATAACCGCCCGAGTTGCTCGCGTAGCCGCCGCCGCCGCCAATGTTGCCGCTGGAGCCGACACCCGTGTACTTGTCGCGGAGGCGCTTGGCCTTTTCTCGCTCGTCGCGAATGCGGTCGTTGTCGTTGAGCATCTCGAGCACTTGCTTGACCTTTTCCCGCACTAGACGCAAGGGTCAGCGTTTGGGACAAAGACACGGACGAAGTGCGTACCGCCGGCGCCTTTGTCGGCCGAGCCGTCGTAATAGTTGAAATCCGAGAGCGTTCGCAGCTTGAACATGTGATCTCTGGCGTTCTCGACGACGCGCTCCGTGCCGTTCTTGATCAGATGGTCGAGCAGCGTGAGCGCCTTGAAGACCGTGCGCCATTGCCGCGCCTCGACGTCCATGCCTTCCCAGACCTTCTTCATGATGAGGTTGTACGATTCGCTGCACAAAAGAGCCATGAGCCTCCACGCATGCCATGATGGCGTACTATTCGTAGGTCAATTGCGCGAGCTCGTTCAAGAGCGTGCTCGACGCGCCCCAGTTCTTGTTCGAGAGCGCTTCTTCGATCTTGCGCTCCGTCTCGGAGCCCATGCGCGCCTTCACCGCGCCTTTCCTACGCCCATGTGCCATGAGCCCTCGCTGCCATGGCCACGCCCACATACGCGTCGTCCAGCGCGTTCTTGAACTTGTCGAGCATCAAGCGGTCCATCCCGTCGTCGTTGTCGTCTCAACGGTTGCAAAGCGTTTATCGCGTGAGCTGGCAAAAGAAGTGGGCGCACTTAACCGAGCTTCAACGCCCCTATCACAGTGTTTCAGTATACGCCACGCGAACTTAGTGAGCCGCGACGACTCGTGTTATAATGCGTTAGATTTTGTAACACCACGTGTTATGCGTCGCAGCAGCAAGATCATGGCGACGACGCTCCTCCACAACCCGAGCTGCTCCAAGTCCCGCGGGGCCCATGGCCTCCTCGCCGAGTACACGGCCAAGCACGGCCTCCACCTCGACGTCGTCGAGTACCTCCAGGTCGCATGGACCCGCGCCGACCTCGAAAGCCTCCTGCGCAAACTCGCCTCGACCGAGGCAACGCCACCGCCGACGCTCATGATGCGCACGGGCGACGCAGCCTTTCGCGACCAAGGGCTCGACAAGCTCGACCCGATCGCCGACCGCCTACGCCTCCTCGATGCCATGGTCGCGACGCCGAGCCTCATCGAGCGGCCTATCTTTGTGCACGGCGCCCGCGCGGTCATCGGGCGTCCGCCGGACCGTGTCTTGGAGCTCCTTGCATAAGCAACGTGGCAACATGTACGCAGGAATAGAGTCTGTGATTCAATCAACCAGGTGATTAGTCTGAAAGCGACATGGCCGCCAGCGCTTCGTGGAGCTCGTGGGCGTTCTGGACCGTCGTCGGCGCTGCCTCGTCGCTCTCGAGCCGGCTGCACGTCGCAACGCTCTCGTTCGGGAGCAACTGGAGCTGCGTCGGGCGAGCATAGAGCGGCCCGAGCACCGGCGTGAGGTCCACGCAAGCCTCAAAGAGCGCCTTCTTGCCGACAATGTAGAGGCCGAGGGCCGCGCGGGAGACGGCGGCGATAAGGCGGCGAACATCGCGCAGCGCCCCGACCGACGTCGTGTGCACGAGCGAGAGCAGCACGTACGGGCTGTGCGCCCCGACGCTCTCGTCGATCGTGGCCACGAGGGCGGGGCGCCCGAGCGTCGCCTCGTGGGGCTTGAACATGGTGAGCAGGAGGCTCTTCTGCGCCTCGGTGGCCGTGAGCACAGCAATCTCAGACGCGGGAACCCCGACGCGACGCAGGTACTGGAAGAGCTGGAGCATCCACATGGCCTCGACCCGGTTCTCGCCGTTCACGGCCGTCGCGCGCGGGGCGTCAATAAACTGCGCGGGCAGCGCAAACCCTGGGTTCGCGCGCTGGAAGCGCGGGTTCGCCGCCATGCAACCCAAGTCGGTGAGGCCGGGGTATTGCGACGCGTAGAGACGCGCGAGCGACGGACGCGTGCGGCCTTGGCGGTCGAGATGCACGACCGGCGCCCCGAGGCGCACGAGACGCTGCAGCAGACTCTGGTTCAAATGCGAAAACGCCGCCAGCGGGGCGTTCTGGAGCGCGGGCGGCAGCGCCTTGTCGTCGCCCAAGAGGATCACGCGGCGCAGTTTGGCCGCGTCCTTCTGGAGCACGAGGGGCGCGAGCGCGTCGACCTCGGGCACCTGCGCGGCCGCGTCGATGACCAAGGTCGCGTACTGAAAGCCCATCGCGAGAAGCCGCGCGCGGGCGTTGGCCGCGTCGGCCGCCGTCATCAGCACGACCCGCGCGTGCTTGACGAGCACGTAGTCGCCGCGCTGCTTGGGCGTGCGGAGGATCTCGAGGGCGCCGAGAGTCTCGAGCTGGCCAAAGAAGCCGTCGAGGTACGTTTGCATCGACGCGGCCGTAGTCGCATGGCAAAAGGCGCGAAGCGCCTCGTTGGCTTCGAGGTGCGCGAGCTGGGGCCGCACGTGGGATTCGTAAAAGTACTGGGCTTGCGCGCACGAGTGCGACGCGCCGAGGTGCGCGAGGTTGAGCGCCGACGCCAGCGTCTCGACTTGCGCCAAGAGCGCCTCGCGGCGCAAGAGAAGGAACGTGACGCGCCCCGCCACCGACAAGTTGTGGTCGCCCACAGTCGTCGCACTCAGACTCGCCATGTGCCCCGGATCCACAACGTCGAGGGCAAGCAGCTTGGCGCAGAGGTCGGCGACAGCCGCGGGCGTCGGTGCCACGACCACAATACGCTGCGCGTTCAGGCTCCGGTACAGATTGGCAATGATCTGCGCCGCCACGTCCGTCTTGCCTGTCCCCGGCGCGCCCGTCACCAGCGTCAAGCCGTCGTGGACACCGCTGCAAATCGCGTCGACCTGCGCTGGCGTGTACCGAAGCCCCTGTGCCGCCGGCATGTCGTCCGACTTGGTGGCGCACGTGAGCACGACGCCATTCTCAGTCGCCGTGAGGCGGAAGGGCGACGTCGCCGCTTCGGGGGCAACAGGCTTGCCGCTGCCTTCGTCAAGTAGCGAGACGGGGTCGGCAAACGATGCAAGTGCGTGGTGGCCGTCGACAAAGGTGTCGTACAAGTGGGTCGCCTCGTCGCTATTCGCACGCAACCTAAGGAGAACGGCATGGCATGAGCGCTGGCGTTGTTGATTGAGAGACGTACTGGCGGTAGTGGGCGGCCGACGGGTCGCCATAACCGAGAAAGACGTCGTTGAGCCAGGACGGAAGCGCATGCTGCACCCGCTGCGTCTGGAGCACGTCCTGCATGGTCGTGAGGACCGAGTGAAAGTGGTTCTTTGTTGCGACACGGCGCACGAGCACGTTGAGACGGGCGTAGATCTCTGTGCCACCCGCCGCGAGGTCGGCGGCATACTGTGCGCCATCGAGCGCCACGCGCAGTGTGCGGCGCGCGCCCTTGGCTTCGTAGCGCTTGCCGTTCTCAAGGAGTTCGCCGACCGTCTTGTTGACGGAATCGAGCACTTCGAGCACCTGGGCGCCGCGGACGACGTGGATCCCGAGGCGCTCGGCGGCGTTCAGAGGCCCAGTCTCGTCCATCGGCGCGTCCTCCAAAGCCTGGACGCCAGCGAGGAAGACGACGTCGTTCGGGTGAAGGCTGTCCCACGCAGCAATCACGTCGGGCGCTTGCCCGCCAAGGTCCAAGTTGATGTGCGCGACGACCTGCGCCGGGTGCGTCTCGCCGATCGCGGGCTTGCCGACGCGGACGACGCGGACCTGCTCGACGCCAAGGCCCATCGGGTGGCGACTGCGAAACATGGTCGTGTGGCCCGGCGTCAGCGTCGGTCCCATAGCGTCAATGACGCGTTCGAGGTCGAGAGCGATCGCGGACGCGGCCTCGAGCCGGTACAGCTCGTAGCAGCGCAGGAGGTAGTCGGTCACACTCAGAAACTGCAAGTTGAGCTTGCGCGTCGGGAGGATCCCGTCGAGAGACGCGAGGTCGGACGCCCAAAGGTCCGTTTCGGTCGGGTACACGGGCAGCGACTGCAGCGACGGCGGCGTGAACTGCGTGAAAAAGTCGACAAAGCACTCGACGAGGTCGACGTCGTCGCCATCCGCCTCGTGCACGAGCCCCCGCGCCAGGCAAAACGGGCGCAGCACGTCGTGTGGGATCGATGCCAGCTGCTGCCGCACAATCGTGCGGTCGCCCAGCTGCGCCACGGGCAACAACGAGAGCGGGTGCAGCGCCGGCGACTGCTCAAACGCTGCGAGCTGGAGCGCATGCGCCCGCGCCGCAAGCTCGTTCTTGTGCTCGACCGTCGTCCACGCATGGCCTATCAGCACAAAATGGTTGATACATTGATAGAATCAGCAAACCAAGCGTACCGGTCTGGTCGTCGATGGGAAAATGCGCGTAAAAATGGAGCAGCTCGGCTTGCTTGGCGAGCAGCTCGTGCTGCGTCACCCAATGGCTTTGTCGGCACGCGAGGAGCAAGTGGCGGTGGAGGAGCAGCGTCCGGAGGAAGCGCCGCGTCGGGAGCTGGCTCAGAAGGTCCACAAAGAGGTTCAAGCTGTGCACAAGGTACTCGACGGCCGAGTCGTCGGTCGAGCGCAAGCATTCTTTGCAGTCGTCCATCAAGGACGCGTAGAAGTCCGCTTCCAAGTCTACGACCGTCGTCTTGCGCTTCTTCGCCGCCGGGCTGCTCGGCGCCGTAGCCTGGACGCGGTTTTGCCAATGGCGCTTGAGCTTCGGGTGGTCCGCAAACGCAAGCGAGCGCTGGACCTCCGAGAGGTGCGCCCAGACAGGCAGCGACGTGTACTTGAGCATCGCCCGTGCCACATGGCTCGTCTCGAGCTGCCGGATGCCAAACATGAGGAAGCGGAGAATATACGTGTGTTCGCGAAGCGAGAGGTCGTCGGCTTCCATCTTTAAACGAAGCAGCGCGTCGACAAAGAGCCCGAACGTAGCGCCGTCTACGCTCGCCCAGTTCTGGCCTTCCTTCTCGTTGGACGTGATCGCGATCGACAAGAGCAGCGCCTTATCGGCCACCGTCTTCTGGCTAAAGTGCGGCCAGAGGTACCGCTCGAGGTACCCCGTCGTGTCGAGCGTGGCCCGCGCGCTCGCGGCGTCGGCCTGCGTGAGGTGCGTGGCGTAGATTCCGGCCACCATGGCGGCGTCGTACGTGGAGTCCTTGGCCTACACAGCAAAGCATGAGGCAGGAAGAAGCAGGCGAGTAGGGTACCGTCGGCGCCCAGCGCGCTGCAAGCTCGTCCAAGGACGCGGTCGTGGCTGGCGTCGACTTGCGCACCATGCTTCCCAACCTCTCTTGTCGCGGCTTGCGTTTGATTGGTGGAACCGTTCGGGTTGAGGTATCCGCCATGCTGTTAAGTGCGTTTTGGATAGACGATTGGAAGTACATCATGCCATACAAATACGTTGTCTAGTTGCATATTTGTACAAACCAAAAGTTTCTTAACGGTAGTCGAGCCGCACAGCTCGTATCGGCATGTGCCGATAATAGTTATAGATTCGGCAGACGCCTGCGGCATGACTTCAGCTCGGCGCTGCGAGCTGGCGCTGCGTGGCGAGGGCCATGAGAAGCACTCGTCCGAGAACGTCGCCCCATGACAGGCGGTCGTGTGGAAGAGCTGTGCTACCGCGTGCAGCAAGAGGCTCCCGCGTCATCTCGAAGACAGAGTTTAAGACCATCACGCGCAGAGCGCCCCGACCTCGTGATGGACGAGGATATCGACATCCTCCACTTGGCGGCCGAAGACATGCTGATCGGCCTTTTCAAGAACGCAAAGCTGGGTGTTCTGGAACAGACCGGTGAGCATGGTTTCGACCACCGACT
>NW_008246153.1:88890-94408 GCF_000281045.1 Saprolegnia diclina VS20
AAACCGCAAACACTGAGCAGAAGTGACCACCGCTCAAACCAACGCGAGATGTATTAGCACCTGTCCAAGCCACCAAAGTCGACATGTGGCCAACGCAGGAAGCCGCGACGGCGCGAGAGACGCCGCAATACGACATCGGCAAGAACCAGTCCAGGGCAAGGACGAGTCCACAGCAACAACCCCGTACACTTGACCGTCCTACCGAGCAACGTTGCTAGGCGAGCCGCCGAGTTACCCACGTCCTCTTCGCGCGCCTGCGTCGATCCCGAGCCACCGCCAACCACTCCCACCCCGTCTCGACCGAGCATACAGTTGAAATAAAAGACGTGTGGTGTCGAGATATGAAAGACCGAGATTCACATCGTGATATCTCCAAAGATACAAAACACTGAAAGATAGAAAGCTCGATTCGCCCGATCCATTATCCTATGCCAGCCCACTAGGCGACACGGCGGTAGCCTTGACGGCGCTCGTAGCAGTAGCGCACAATGATGAGCGCCGTCACGGCGACAGCGGCAGTGGCAACAACCCACTCAATCCACGAAGCACCGACCAACGCTGACGATGCACCGTCGCTGGCGACACTCGCTTCGTGACCTGGACGGACCGTCAGCGAAAACGGCGCGCCGATGGGAAGCGACAAGCCCGAGATGGTGAGGACGCCAGTCGTAGTGTTCCACGTGGCATCGGCGCCGTCGACGTGCCACGTCACAGCGTCCTTGGCGCCGTACACCTCGATGTTCTCAAGGTGGACTTTGGTTTCTGGCCCCGTGTAGCCATTCGCTACGAGCGTCGATGCAATAGAGAGGGCACCGCTCGCCTCTTGGATAGCCGCAAATGACAGACGCGTGAAGTCCGCCGTGCGAAGTGGGTCGATCGAGTCGCCGCTGTCCACGTACAAGTCGCCCGCAGCTTCTCCAGTCACCGAGAGCGCAATCTTCAAGTTGAACGGGTTCTTGCGGCTCGCGGTCGTCGTCGTCGACGGTGCCTGCAGTGGCACAATGGCGCCGCCACGGAGGTACATCGGGACAGTCTCCAGCGGTGCGTCGACGCTGACACGGCGGCCACCAGTCGTCTGCACACGCTCGCCGCTCCAGAGGTCAAACCAAAGCGCCTTTGGAAAGTAGACGTCGACGATCGTAGCACTCGGCGTCAGCACGGGCGCCACGAGGATCGACGACCCGAGGAGATACTGCGACTCGATCGGTACCGTCGCCGCGTCATCGGGAAATTCAAAGTACAACGACCGGACGACCGTCGCGCCGTCGACGGCGGCATGGTACAGCGCCGTGTAGAGCGCCGGCAGCAGCGCATACCGTTTCAGAAGCGTCTGTTTGATGATATCAATGGCGTCGACGTCAAAGTCGACTGGCGCCTGGTCGCGCTCGGCTTCGTTGTGGTTGCGCATGAACGGGAAGAGGACCGCGGTTTGGTGCCAACGGATGCAGAGCTCGCGCGTCGTGTTGGCGCGGAAGCCGCAGACGTCTGGTCCGACCATCGGCATCCCAAAGACGTTGGCCGCCAAGACGCCAGCGATGCTCTGGCGCATGTCGGTCCACGTTGCCGCATTGTCGCCGAGCCAGTGCGCGGCGTACTGCCCGTCGCCCGCGTACGTTGCGCGCGTTAGAATGAGCGTCCGCTTGCCCCGGATGTGGTCGACGGCTTGCCGCGTCGCCATCACGTTGGCGTGCCCATAGAGCGAATGGAGGTTATAGTGGATCGAGTTGAAGTGGTGCGCGCCGAGGGCCGCGGTCTTGAACGCGAGGTTGCCGGTCATCGCGACCTTTTGCCCCGGCACGTACGGCTGCCGGTACGGGTCGAACGGGCCCATGACGTCCGGTGACTTGACAAACGCCGGTGCGACGTACGTGTCGTTCGGAAAGCACGACTGGCTGCCGCGCCCGCCCTCGGTGCAAAAGCTGCTCGGCTCGTTCATGTCGAGCCAGATACCATCGTATTGGGCCGTCGCATAGTAGGTGCGGAGCTGGGCTTCCCAGAACGCGGATGCATTCGGGTGGTAAAAGTCGGTAAACGCCACCATGCCCGGCCACGCCTTGTCCTGCTCCCAGCTGACGTTGCCGGGATCGCGCAAGAAAACTCGGGACGCGACGCCGTCAGTGTACGCGGGCGACGCGATCGCAATGCCAGCGTCCACAATCGGCACGTAGTGCTGGCCGTGGGCGTGAAGGTCCTCAACGAACGCGACGACGTCTTCGATGGGAAAGGCGTCGTTGCTCCATGTGAAGTCCATCTTGCGGTCCATGGCGTCAATGTCGGTCCACTGCCCATCTTGCGGCACGCCAAAGGCGCGCATGCGCTGCAGCGTCGCCACCACGTCCGAGAGGCGGTGGTTCGGGTGCGGGTTCTTGAGGTTCTGCCACCGGCAGAGATGGTACCCGAGCGCCCAGTACGGCGGCAGCGCCGGGCGTCCGACGAGGCCCGTGTACTGCGCGACGGTGGCCGCCGGCGTCGGACCGACAAACACAAAGAAATCGAGGACGCCGCCGACGGTTCGGAACGTGAGCGACTGCGGCTGCGCAACGACTTCGATCGCGTTGGCGTTCAAGAGAAAGACACCGTGCGCGGCGCCAGTGGCTTCGCGCCGGACGTAGAAGGGGTGCACGCCGTAGACGTTGTCGCTGCCGTTGCGCGTGTGGGCGTGGTACTTGTTGGCTACTTGGTCGCGCGCCCAGATCGTAAAATGGTCGCCGTCCGTTGGCGCCAAGAACGTTCCGACGTGCTCACCGAGGCCAAAGAACGTCGCTTGCGTCGGTGTCGACGTCGAGAGCTCAAGAAACTGGTTCTCAAAGATGAGACCATTCCCACTCGGTGTCGGTGTCGAGTTGAAAAGCGTCTCGCCCGTAGCGCGTCGCACGACCGCGATCCCGAACGGCGCCGACGTTACGCGAACGTCGTAGGCGCGGTGGCCAGTAGAGCTTATGGGGGTGCTCGAGATGTTGAGGGGCACTTCAAAGCGCGGAAACGTCGGGTCCGTGATGCGGACGCGGACGCGAGAGTCGTCTTGGGTGTCAACCTCCAGCGCAAGCGTACGAATGTCGTTGCCAAACGGCCCGCGCGCCTCTGCCGGCAGACGTAATGTGCCCGAGAAGCCCGTAGCCGTCTCGTGCCACGACGCCGTGTCGAGCTCGTAGCCCGTCGTGCGCGGCTGGAAGCACTCGGCCGACGTCGTGTCGTAGCAGCAGCCCATAAGAGCGCACTCGGTTGCCGAGTTTGGCGTCAAAAAGTAGCGCGGGTTGCGGCAAGCCATGCGCGACGACGGAACCACAGCGCTGCACGCCGCCGGCGACGGCTTCGGGAGCCGGCCAAACGCACACGGGAACGTCTGCGCCGGATCCCAGCAGCAGCCTTGGGCGCGGCAAGCCTCCTCGGTCGCGTTGGGAAAGTGCTTCGTCGCTGGGTAGCAGTCGAGGCGTGCGGCCGGCGCGACTAAGCACGTGTCGTCCCGAGCCGAAACCGACGCTCCAAGCAGAGCAAGTAGAAGCCCTCGGCGCATACTGTAGCGAAATGAAAAGTGCGTCCAAAGGCCTCGCTGTCGAAGGCTGAGGGGGCTGACTGAAGACTAGTCGGTGGGGATGGAGACGGGGCGACTTGAAGTTGGAACGGCCGTACGTAGTCGGTATACTGGGCGTCAGTCAAACTACTCACATACTCGCGCCTGTGAGAATCCAGTGGCAAGTGCAACCAGATGTTGTGAATCCAGTGGCTCCCTTCAAGCGTGAGAGCCGCACATTGGCTACTTGATTTCTGTCGCCAACCCAAGACCGTGATCACGACTTGTGATTGGCTCTCGCATGTGAACCTGCGTGCCGGCATATACTCGTCATCGCTCTTGCCACCACTCGTTGGTCAGCACTACCAAGATCAATACCGACACTTCAGGATGGATACGGCCAGTGTAAACTGAACGAACGTCGACCTCCAGTTGGCTCACGAGTGGCAGAACAAGGTTTGCTGCGCTTGCTTTAACACTACTAGCAAGGCCATAGTAAGTGTATGGCCTTGCTAATAGTATTCTACGAGCAACAGCGACGGCGTGCCCCGCAGCCACACCTTTGAGTAATATGGACAATACAAAACTACGTAATTAACGTCGCACCATAGCTAGTACCGTGTCGATGGCTACACAAATACGAATTTCTTGTCGGTGCACCAGAAAGAAGTGGTCTGCCTACGACGTCGTTCGTGGACACGTCGAGAGGCTGACGCCACAGAAAAGCCAAAGGAAACACCGCGTCTGGAGATCAAGACAGCATCACCCCGCGGTGGAATTTGTGACACATGACATTCGCGCGGCTACGTATCCAAGCTGCACGACTTGCTTTGCAAATTTGCTATTTCCTTGTCATTGTAGGAGCGGTGCAAATGTTATCCGGGCATTATTATCCGGATGAAAGATGCTTGGCGTCGCTGCTCGGCAGCTTGTTGACGACGTTTGAAGTTTTTATGGAGTCGCGTGTTTCGTTCGATATGCATAGCGCATGACGCGGGGAGCCCAAAAAACAAAGAACGGGGCTCGTAGCGTGCCTTCAGCCTGTGTGTTTTCGCCCGTTCAAGTTGGCAAAACTGATACTGCATTTAGTATCAATGTATCAGTGTATCAGTCAACCGCCACGCAACACTTGCGACTAACTCGGGCTGTAGGCACGCTACGAGCCCCGTTCTTTGTTTTTTGTGCTCCCCGTGTCATGCGCTATGCATATCGAACGAAACACGCGACTCCATAAAAACTTCAAACGTCGTCAACAAGCTGCCGAGCAGCGACGCCAAGCATCTTTCATCCGGATAATAATGTCCGGATATCATATGCCCCGGTAGTGTTGTTCTTGTGGTCGTTTCAACGGAACAACTATGAACCTGTGAAGTATTGTACAGTAAGTAGCAAGTCGAGTTATGCGCGGACTCCCAACCGTACGGACGGTTTTCGACCACGTTGCGAGATCGATACCATTCTAGAATTGGGATTCCTTTCTAAGCACCGTTTTGACGATCTAGCTCTGGTTCTGAACCGTTCGGAGGCGCGTGGAGGACAATCGGTGATAATGCATGCAAGTTTTGGTAGGTTTCCGCGCTTAGTGACACTCAACAGTACTTCTTCACAGTTGACAGCTAGATCTTATACAATCGACAGGTCGGGGTGCAAAGCCTTGTGTTTTCGTCGTCGTCTGTCGACAATGTCCTTTGGGCGATGAGGGCACCCGGGAGTGTTCTGCTCGTCAGCAGTTGTAGAATGCCCCTCGATTTCATGTTGCCTCATTTTGCGCTGCTTGGTGGACGCCAAGACAGCTCTAGCATTCAAGATATCGAGTGTCTCCATGATAACCCCATTCCACATGAACGCTGTGCGATTGATGATTTGATTGATGATTTGATATATAAAATGCGTTAATCGAAAAGCTGCCACTTGAACTTCAATGCCCGCAGTTCGTCCAGATGGGACTCTGTCAAGTAAATTTGACTTTGCCGCAGCTGGTGCACGAGGCGTCCCAGCGGCACGTTG
>NW_008246153.1:95161-97968 GCF_000281045.1 Saprolegnia diclina VS20
GAGCGCCTGGAACTTGATCGCCCACCGAGCTTGGCGGTCGAATTGCCGATCGTCGAGGGCCGACTGCAGATGCGTAAACGCTTGTCCGACTTCGAGTTCGAGCAAAAATGCGCCCACCGACAATGGTTGCAGTGCAACTGGACACGCTGGCGATACAGAGCCGAGAAGCGTCGAATCGCTCGGGCGTGGCGTCGCGTGGAGCCACAGATCCAGCGCAACGAGGTGGTCGCAGCGCTCGTTCGTGTCGGTGTCAACATCGAGCGCGGGAGCTGCTTGTACTGCCGGCTGCTCGAGAGCGACGCTTGGCAGAGGGTCATCTGCTGGCAACGGTGACACGACTACTGGCAACGGCGCAGCGACGACTACTGGCAACGGCGCAGCGACGACTTCGTTGGCGGCTGGTTGGACGACCGTGGTGGTGGCTGCCGAGGCAAGGATGGCTAGCGCCGCCGAGTTCTCGTCGCTTGACAATGTTGTAGCTTCTGGCGGCGGAGCATCGGCTCCGATGGTATCACTGGTTGCCGCCGCAGAGATGGCGGGCGTCGCCGCGTTCACGCCCACCGATATTGACACAGCTTCTGGCATTGGAGCATCGGCTCCGATGGCATCGATTGCGGTGGTGGTCGCGGCCGGCAGCAAGTAGAGCTCTCTTGCTGTGACGAGGAACTTGACGCAATGGCCGAGGCGCATGCCGTGCATGTCTTCCGGCCAACTGGCAGTTTGAGGTACAAGGAAGTCCTCTGGTACGTCCATCGAGCCATAGAGCGAGTGGTACGTGCGCAGTCCGTCCACGATGTGCGCCCACGTCGCAGGTGTGTTGAAGGCAAAGCCGATCGCCGCTAGCTGCTGCGACTTGTTCTTCTCAAGTTGCGTCATTCGCACCCCGAGCGACCACGCGAGCTCGCCCAGCGGTGCGTCATGCCACGACGCCGACCATTCGGTGGGCACCACAAAGTCCAGCGGTACGGTCGTCTTGTCATCGCAGGAGAGACGAAAGGCCAGCTGGACAAATACGTCAAAGGGCGGAACGTCAGTAAAGAGACCCAACGCTCGGACGGTTGCCTCGTCTTCTGGTGCGAGCTCGAACCAGTGATACCGCAGCGACGGAAGCACATACGAGAGCACAATGTCGCTGCTGCCAGTTGGCCAAGCGGCGTCGTTCCGAGGCACGGCAAAGTCCTTTGGCATCGCAAGCACGTCGCCGACCAGGCACTGATACGTATGAAGGGCTGCGACCTGCGCAGCAATCGGGACCATCCCGACAACAAGCGCACCGCGCGTCGTACGCTTGACGCAGCGGGAAGACGGAACCCAGGACGTCGGCCACGAGAAGCCCACGAGCTTGAGCTGCACCTCGAGTTTGTCGTCGAGCACTCGGGGATAATAGCGAAGGTTGTTTGCAAAGACGGCGACTGGGACACCTTGGAGCTGCGGCGGCCATGGCGATGCTATCGGAACCGGATACGTCGTACGGGCACGCGAGCCGACCCGTGCAAATGTCGATAGAAACCGAGGGCGCGCATCTTGTCGTGGGCCGTCCAAGTGCGGTACTTCAGTGCTGGCGCGGTGGGTGGTAACTTATTCGTGATGGCGCTGCGGTTGGCGACTCGGACGCCGAGAGCGCGGATCTCGTCGCACACGGGCACCGAGAGTTGTTTGTGTTGCCAAAACCAGCGCAGACGCACACCCAGCTGAACGCCGTCACTGTCTGCTGGCCACGCAGAGCCACTCGCGGGCACGACAAAGTCGTTGGGTACGACGGTATAGACGTCACGGACGACACGCACAATGTCTCGAAGTTGCTGCAGAACCTCAAGGCGTGCGTTTGCATCGCGCGGGGGCGCCCACAACGATGAGGCGACGGGCGGAATCTGCGTGAGCGCTGCAAAGGTTGATGCTGTGGCCGGTGGCAGCAGACGCAGTCGCTTTGCCGTGTGCATGCGCTCGACGTAGTGTCCAAGGCGCAGTCCGGCGAGGTCGCTCAGCCACGTAGCTGGAGCCACAAAGCTCGTTGGGACCGCCAGTGGACCGTACAGAGATCGAAAGTGCTCGAGTCCATGTACGATGTTGGCCCACGTCGCATCGACGTTGAAGACAAAGCCGACTCGTTGCAGGTCGTCGTGCTGCGTTGCCTCGAGCGCCCGAGCTCTCAAGCCGACCGACCACGCAAGATCGCCGAGGGCCAAGCCGCGCCAGACGTTGATCCAGGGACCGCCCGATGGAGGCACGACAAAGTCGATGCGGACGGCGCTAGAGCCAAATTCGGTGCGATAGATGGCGAGCAGCTCAATGAATGTGCTAAAGTCGGGCAGATCGGCAAAGAAACCAGCTTCTCGGAGCCGGTCGGCGTCGGTCTTGGGCAGCTCGTAGACATGCGCGCGCAGCGACGTGAGTGCGAGATCGAGAGCGACGTGATGCATCCGAAGCGGCCACGGCGTCTGCGGTGGCACGATGAACCCGTCGGGCACATTGGCGTGGCCGTGCAGACGCCGAAAGACGAGTAGCGCCTCGATCTGCTCCGACCACGCGACGAGCTGTGACATGGGCGCGCACTTGCCTGGGCGATGCACGACGCAAAACGTCGCATTCCTGGACGACAGACGCCAGAGGAATCCGAGCGCATCGAGGTCGCTAATTCGTTGCACTCGTTCGGACGTGTAAGCAATGCTTCGACAGCGCAGGTTGTTGACCAAATGGCCAAGCGACAGGTGATGCAAGTGCTGTGGGTACGACGTTGGCACGACGTACCGCTGTGGCACCTTCATATGACCGTGTGCTTCTCGATACAAGCACAGCGCCTCGAGCCG
>NW_008246153.1:99038-103205 GCF_000281045.1 Saprolegnia diclina VS20
GCGGTAGATGGCGAGCAGCTCAATGAATGTGCTGAAGTCGGGCAGATCGGCAAAGAAACCAGCTTCTCGGAGCCGGTCGGCGTCGGTCTTGGGCAGCTCGTAGACATGCACGCGCAGCAACGTGAGTGCGAGATCGAGAGCGACGTAGTGCATCGGAAGCGGCCACACGTCCGCTTCGGGTGGCACGATGAACCCGTCTGGCACATTGGCGTGACCGTGCAGACGCCGAAAGACGAGAAGCGCCTCGATCTGCTCCGACCACGCGACGGTTTGAGCCATGGGCGCGCGCTTGCCTGGGCGATGCACGACGCAATACGTCGCATTCTTGGACGACAGACGCCAGAGGAATCCGAGCGCATCGAGGTCGCTAATTCGTTGCACTCGTTCGGGTGTGTAAGCAATGCTTTGACAGCGCAGGCTGCTGACCAAATGGCCAAGCGGCAGGTGGTGCAAGTGCTGTGGGTACGACGTTGGCACGACGTACCGCTGTGGCACCTTCATATGACCGTGTGCTTCTCGATACAAGCACAGCGCCTCGAGCCGATGCACCCAGCTCCACTGGCGGCGTTGCACGATGCGCACGGGCGTCAAGTCAAAACCCAGCGCGTCAAGGGTCGTCTTGATTACCGGATCGATCGTGGGCCGCGTGCGAAGAAAGACCACGAGCAGCCCGAGGTGGATGCCATGGACAACATCGGACCATGGTGCAGTCGCCGGAACGGCAAAGTCGGCCGGCACGTCGACATGCCCATGAAGCTCGCGGAACGTCGTTAGCGCGTCGACGACAGCCGCCCAGAGCGCTGCCCCCATACTGTTGCTCGACCGTGTCGCTTCAAGGTCGTTCGGTTGCGCCATCGTAGCAAACTGCAATCTGTGCTTGACGATCGCCACGTTTTTTATTATATTTCAAAGCGAACGGGCGGCAAGAGAGGCAACGGGCTCTTGTGTGGTTGGTCGACGCACCGTTGGTTGTTCGTACGACCGTTGGGGCCTCGTCCTACGATGCAACCAGAAGTAGACCAGCAGTCATTTGCCGCGCATCGACTTGCAGAACGACGACTCTTAGCCATTATGAGATACTAGAAGGAACGACGTGTGCGACCGCCGGCGTAGAGTGCGGTTGCAGACGTGGGTCACAACCACTGGTGTGGTCGTTGCGACGCCGATGCGGTACAGTAGCAGCCCGGCATCGGTGCATGCTGCGCTTTGCGCAACATCATACTCGCTAGTCAGGGGTAGGTAATCTCGAGACTAGCCAAAGTGATGCTGCAGAGTGCATCGACAAGCTAGATGTTTCCTGCTGTTGCCGCACACTGAAACCCCGGTGGGCTCGTTTGGATGCACCGCCGTGCGCGTCCGCGAACTCGAGGCAGCACCGTGTTGCTGACCTCACGTCATTTGGCATCTCTACCATCAGCTTGATACTTGCATCCAGTAGTTCGCATCGTCGTCGACTGTCGAAGTGTCTCGATCCCAAGCTGACGGCAACTGCTTCTACATTTGGAACAGGGGCTTGCGCAACATGTTTGGTTGGAGTGATTTGTCGCATGCCAAGCCGTTGCTTCACACTGCGGCGACTCGATGCTCGGGCCGTGTAGCTAGCTAGACCTTTGGATCGGAACCAAGCTCGTACGCTGTAGGCAATGCCCATCTGCAGCGGCGCTACGAAGCCTGTCGTACCAAACGCTGTTGGATTGCATGAGCTTGTATCCACATTTCCTTGGTTGCAGTCTCGGTGGCGCGGTCTCGACTCGCTTTTCGCCTTGACGAGCGCCGAGATGGTTCATGGTTGCGTCTGATGCAGCTTACTCGAAGGCGACGGCCTTGGCGCGGAGCTTCTTCTCGGCGCCGATCTCGCTCAGCGGGTTGCTTGGCTGGACGCTATGCCATCGTGCATGAGATGAGGCGAGGTGGGCGAGACGACGACGTACATGCCGAGGAAGGCGTGGCTCATGCTGTGCGTCTGCGCGCTCACGGCGGTCGTGCGCTGGAGGTTCTTCTGCATCTGGTCGAGCGACGCATAGAGCTCTACGAGCTGTCGGTTCAGCACCTCGTACAGCTCGGTCTTTTCCATGGCAGCCGACTCTGGTAAGTGCGAATGGAGATTCCACTTGCATCTCTACAAAGTACGATAGAGATATTCTCTCAGCGCTGTGATCTCTTACCTTTGTGAGGGTGTTTCCGCATATTGAAGTTGCGCCGTTGTATTTATTGGCCGGCGTCACCGGGGAGCGGCAGCTGTGGGTTCACAGCCGGCCACGAACGAAGCTTCGCATTGGGACGCCCATGCGCAGTACAGAGGCTCGGTGGAAGATCCGGCTCCTAGGCTAGTCAGAAGAGCCGTGTACGCTATGCGAGGCAGCCTACAGCTCTCGCGCCTACCGTACACAGCCTGTGGGGAACAACCTCGAGGGTCGGCGGTCAATTATCGAGCGGTTGGAGATCATAAAGCATTTGCCACCGGTAAACGCGCACTTTGAGGGACTTTTCGCCTAATCGAATTCCGAGTTGGGATCATTCTGGATTCGACCAAGTATCCACTTGACGATGGCCGGCCTCTCGACGCGTGGCCAGCGCGCGCTGCAGCCCGCGCTCTCATACTGGGCCATGACCATGGAGGCGATGAAGGACCATGCGACCGAGGCCAACCTCGACGGCTACGTGGCGGTCTCGGTCGCCGAGAACCGCATCCTCAACGCGCCCAAGGTAGAGGCTCAACATCCACGCGAACCTTGCTCATGGCGACGTCTAGTTTATTGGCAAGCTCCACGATAGCCTCGCCGGCGTCGACAAGTCGGCGCTAGGCTACGACGACTTTACGGGCCGCGCCGGTAGGATCATTGCACCGACAGTGTAGATGCTCACAACGTTGTAGGCTTCAAGGACGCGTACGCGAGCTTCATCAACGCGACGCTCCTGCCGTCGCCTTTGTCAACGAATGGCATCGACCCAACTCACCTCTGCGTCTCAAGCGGCGCCGGGTCGCTCCTCGCCCACTTGAGCTCGCTCCTCCACGACGATGGCGACGGCCTCCTCCTCCCGACGCCCACGTACGGTGCACTCTACAACGACTTTTCGGTTGTCGCAGGCACCAAGGTCCTCGACGTTCCCATGATGAGCTCGTACGATCTCTCGCTATCTGCCTTTGACGCCGCGTACGACCGCGCGGTCGCGGCAGGTACCTCACCCAAGTCGGTCGTCGTCCTCAACCCCGACAACCCGCTCGGGCGCATCCGCAGCGCCGACACGATCCGGGCGCTGGCCGACTGGTGCGCGGCAAAGCGACTGCATCTGATTGTCGACGAGATCTACGCCAACTCGGTGCACACGCCCGAGAACAGCGTTGACGCGTTCGAGTCGGCGATCGCGTCGCTCGGGACCGTCGACGCGGCCACGGGGCACGTCCGCCTTCCATCGCACGTGCACGTCATCTGGGGCTTCTCCAAGGACTGGGCGACGTCCGGCTTGCGCGTCGGCGTCCTCCACAGCAGCAACGACGACGTCCGCCAAGCGCTCTCGAACGTGCTATACTTTTCGGGTGTCCCGAACGTCCTCCTCGACAGCCTCGCGACGATGCTACGTGATCTGCCGTGGTGCAAAGCGTACCTAGCGGAGAACAACGCGCTGCTCCGGTCCTCTTACGCGGCCATCGCCGCCGTGCTGGAGGCGCATAACGTGCCGTATGTGCCCGCGGCCGCCGGCATGTTTGTCTGGATCGACCTCCGCGCTTTTCTCGAGGCGCCGACGTTTGCCGCCGAGCAGGCGCTGACGCAGGCGCTGTTTGTCCATGCCAAGATCATCATGACGCCGGGTGAGGCGCAGCATGCTCCGGCGCCGGGCTACTACCGCATCTGCTTCGCAACGACGACGCCAACGATCGCCGCCCACGGCCTCGACCGCGCTCTTACATACTTGCGATCGCAGACGTCGTTGACATCTTGAATACACCGTATAGCGACATGTCGATTGTTTCAAGTTGATAGAAACGGGGCAACCAATGGGATGCGAGATGGTGTTTCGTTGGGGCGTCGGACAAAGCACCAACGGTCTAGTCCATCTGTGCGACCAAGTAGGACAAGCGTTTACGCATCTGCAGTCGGCCCTCGACGATCGGCAATTCGACCGCCAAGCTCGGTGGGCGATCAAGTTCCAGGCGCTCGCTATGTT
>NW_008246153.1:104245-182330 GCF_000281045.1 Saprolegnia diclina VS20
GTGCATTGAAGTTCAACGTACCCTGCCCCAAACCTCGGGTTTTCTTGGGGAAGGGGTTGATCTCGTCAAACTCGTCGATGGTGCAAATGCCCATGTCGGCCAGCACAAGCGCGCCGCCTTCGAGCGTCATCTCCTTGTGCCGGGAGACCGACGCCACAACTGCCCTTGCCCGTCGTGTGGATGTCTCGGGCTCACGGTCGCAACGTGCTGGAGGAGCTGCCTCTTGGCCACACTGGGGTCACCCATGAGGAGTACGTTGATGTCATTTTCATGCCTTGGTCCATGCGCTTGGTAACGCTGCCAATCTTCATCACGACAATAGACTGCTTTTGCTACCAAGATTTCTTCTTACTTTTCGACTTGGGGAATTTGAGCCGGTTTGTGGAAAGTGACGAGTGGCTCGACTGTTTTTGCAAACGCGAAATTTGACATTTCACTGCGAGATCCCGCCTGGCCGTGGAGAATTGGATCCGGCTCTGACGGCGTTGTTGCTCGAAATTCCGACCTTCTCGGCGGAGCTCTCTCGACGCACCTCAACGACGACTGGGAGCGCGTGACCGCCGAGATCGCGACCGGGACGAGCTCAGCGCGGTACCCCTAACCGTTTTCGTATCTTGTGGTTCTTACTCGTGTGAACACGGGAATATTGTTCATTGGTGTTGGTGTTGCAGGACGGCCTCGACTGCAATACCTGCACCCGACTCCACGACTGACAAGTCCATTCAAGCATTTATTATTGGTACAAGGTTGATAGCTGGTTGATACAAAGTTGATACTTTTCTACCACGCCACGTCGACGGCTTTGGAGGCCGACCCGCACTCGGACGTGGCCGACGTCGCGCAGGCGCTTGCACTGTCGTCGTCGGACGAGTCGACGGCGACGCGGAAGAGGCGGTTGCCAAACTTGCGGTAGAGGGGCATGATGCCACCGCCGGCCAAGAGGCGCTCTTCAAACAGCGACATGTTGAAGCGGAACACTTGGTCGCCGACGTGGATCGTGCGGCCCTTCATCTCGATGCGGATCGGCGTCTCGGGTTGCACGGCCGCGTAGAAGGCTTCGTCCGTCACTTGGATGCCCACGAGCGCAAAGTTCTGCACGTTCCGGGAGAAAATGTACCCAAACGACTTGGCAATGACCGCGTCGACGCCCGCGCCCTTGAGCGCCGTCACTGCCTGCTCGCGCGACGACCCGCAGCCAAAGCCGTGGCCAGCGACCACGATCGTCTGGCCTTGCTTGACCTTCTCGCGGAAGTCTGGGTTCGTATGCAGGAACGCGACCTTGCCGAGCGCGTCCATGTCGTTCTCGCAGAGGTACTCGCCCGGCAGAATCGCGTCCGTGTCAATGTTGTCGCCAAACACCTGCGCGCGGCCGGTAAGGACCGTCGGGAGTCCCGAGAGGTCGACCGCGCCGTCGCTGGATGCCTCGGCGGCCACTGACGTCGGGAGCTCCGGCGACGGCTCGGCGGGCACGATCGGCGGCAACGGCGTCGACTTGGGCAAGTACGAGTGGAACCGGGCCTGGTCGATCTTGGCCAAGAATGGCGTCGCATCCGTGATCGTCATGCTGAAGCTCGAGGCCGCGACCGTGATAGCCGACGCGAGGTGCGCGATCGAGCCCTTCCCCATGCGGTTGCGGTAGTTGCGGTTCTGGGAGCTGAGCCACACCTCGCCCTCCTTGGCCACGTCGGCCGCGATCGCAAGGCAGAACGAGCACCCGGGCGCGCCGACAGTGAAGCCCGCGCGCTCGTAGATCTCGAGGAGGCCACACGCACGGAGGTGGTCGACGATAATTTGGCTGCCGGGCGTCACACGGCGATGCCCGTGGCTTGCCGGCACGAGACCCGCGTTGAGGCACTGCTCGAGGACGAGGGCACCGAGGATGAGGTCCTCTTCGGCCGTCGTGCACGCGCCAATGAAGCAACCGTGGAGCGGTGTGCCCGCGACATCCGCGACCGGCTGCACGTTGTCGGGCGACGGGAAGAGCGCAACCTGCGGTGTGAGGTGCGCGAGGTCGATCTGGAACACCTCGGCGTACTTGGCGTCCGGGTCGGCGCGGAAGTAGAGCGCGTCGTTGTTGTGCGACTCGCGCGTGGCAATGTAGGCTTGCGTGCGCTCGTCGGCGGGGAAGACGCCGGCGATGCCGCCAAACTCGGCCGTCATGTTGGCGATCGCAAAGCGCGCGTCACAGGAAAGCGGCGCAATGTTGCCGGTCCACTCGACGCAGCGCCCGATCGCGACCGTGTTGCACTTGAGCTGGCCGAGCGTGTAGAGCATCACGTCCTTCCCGCCGAGGCCAAAGGACGGCGCGTTCACAAACTCAATCTTGACCGTCTCGGGCACTTGAATCCACGTTTCGCCCGTTACGAGGGGCATGACGACGTCGGCGGCGCCGAGCCCGATCGCGAATGCGCCGAGGCCGCCCGTCGAGCAGCTGTGGCTGTCGGCGCCAACGACGACTTGGCCCGGCTGCGCGCGCTGGCGGTAAAACTCGGTGTGGAGGATTGTCGTGTTGGGCGGCTGAAAGTTGGTGAGGTTGGCCTCCTTCGCAAAGTCGGTCGACGCCTTGATCATCATCTGCTGCTTCGGGAGATGGTTCACGCGCGGGTCCACCGTGTGGTCGATCGCGAGCCAGAAGCGGTCGTTGCGCCAGATGCGCGGCCGGCCCATGTCCTGGTACGTCTTGTCCATCGACTTCCACGTGATCTCGCAGGCCAAGGTCCATTGCGCCTTGACGCAGATCATCTGGCCGGGCTCGATGTAGGGCTTCTTGAGGCCGACGGCCGAGTGCGTCAGAATCTTCTCGGGCAGCGTCATCGGGCGGCGGTCCATTCCGGCCATGCTCATCTCTGGCGGTGGCAAATTTGGAAATGCTGCGATCCACGCCGATCTTGCACGTGATTGCGCATTGCGTTTTGCGTGAAATAGTGTCATGTTGAAGTGCAATACAAATAGAGCGTCAATTTCTGATTGCGCAAGCGGGAACGATCGTGATCTAGTGTATGTGTCCGAGGTTTGACGCCACTTGGCGCGCGCGCAGGAAAATTCTCTCGCTCCTGCCGCTGTCGGCAGAGGGCCATGCAAATGACGTGCTCTCTCCAGCACGCAGCTCTCCCCAGCACGCAGTGTGCATGGAGAAGGCGCCGAGTTCCAACGGAATTTCATTGAAAAAAATAGCCGAAACTGGGCTCTATCGCTGCACGTTGGCTCGCTCGATGGCTCCTGGCAATCAGCAATGCGTTGTGAGCACATCAAGCCTTGTACCATCGTCCTGCGAGTATGCTTCTTCGCTCGAAGTAGAACGGTTGGAGCCTCCCATGCATGCGCAAGCTCCTGCTCGATGAGATGAAGTGGAGGTTGACGTCACATGCAATGCGCAATCACCAAGATGGTTGCCCTTGCCATCAACGACGCAATACGACGTTTATGGACGATACCCGAACCTACAAAACCATGCAGTGCCTTCGGTACAGCGTATTCGAGTACTGGGCTCGTCGAATGTGCCAGCTTGAGAAAATAACACTGTCTGCGTGCACATCCAGTGTATCGAAAGTACTAGGTTACGAGTAGACAGAGTATTTGCATGCACAGGCAGCGCAGACATAGAGAGTATTTCCATGACTTTATTGTCGATCGCTATTAAAGTTAGAACCGTTTCGTTAATTACTTCTTTTTGGCGGCAACTGCCCTTTCTGCGCAAGACCGCCATGGACGCCGACGAGGCGACGCTGCTCACCAACACGGTGCAGTGCATCTCGCGGGCGACGAGTGCGCACGCACCTCGGCCGCTGCGATCGCCGGCGCCCCACACACCGCGCATCAAGCCGCTATCCGGCGTGGGTCTCAACACCCATCTTCGGGACCTCTTTTACTACCTCAACAAGAACGAGGTCGTCTTCAGCCTCGGCAAGCACGTCGTCGTACAGAACGTCCATAACCAGCGCATGGCCTTCTTCGAGCCGCCGGGCGAGGCGACCGAGAGCGTCGTCGCAGGCGACGTCACAGCGCTCGGGCTCACGAGCAAGCGCAACTACTTGGCCGTCGCGCGCGGCCCGCACTCGGTGCTCGCGCGCTCCACGAGCACGATCGCGATCTATAGCCTCCGCGACCACAAGGCTGCGTCGGTACGTACACTGCATTGTTGTACGCACCTCAGGTGCGCGCACGTAGACTATCGAGATGGACGACGCCGTGCGGACGCCGGTGCGTGTGATTACGTACCAGACGCACAGCTTCGTGTCGCTCGCGTTCTCAGCGAACGGCAAGTTTTTGCTGGGGCAGAGCTCGACCGCCAACTGGAGCTTTGTGCTCTGGGACTGGACGCGCGCACGCAAAATCGCAGTCGCCGAGGTCCACACGCGCGTGAGTTCTCGTGGCCGTGACGTCGTCGCATCATGCACACTTGGTAGGTGACGCGCGTGCACTTCAACCCGATTGACTTTGCACAAATGTCGACGTCCGGCGGCATGCACCTCCGGCTCTGGAAGCTGGCAGAGCCCACGTGCCGCCAGTTTGCCACGTTCACAGCCCCCGTCAAGTACGTCGAGCACGCGTGGATCCCCAAGAGCGACGGGCTCGTTGCGCTGCTCGAAAACGGCGACGTCCAGCACATCTACAACGGCGAGCTCGTCCGGACACTGCCGTCGTTGCACCACGGTCATTACCTCTCGTCGCTCCAAACATTCAAAAACAGGTGGACTCTATGGCGATTGTCCTGTTGTGCTATCGCAGGGATGACTAGTGTCGTGATTGCCGGCAACAACGGCTACGTCTCGCTCCTCGACGTCGGCGACGTCGAAACGAGCGGTGCGATCGCCGAACTGAGCCTCTCTCGGCGCATGCAGCTCGAATCTCGGTCGCTACTGCATCCAGACACTATAGATCTTTTCGTAAACTTGAGCGTAGTGAGCCGATCCTTGCCGTCGGTGTCGATACGACGGGCGCGGCGTTGATGCTAGTCACACCAAGTCTCTATGGCGCGTACGAGCTCGCGAACCTCTGCCTCCTTCGCGGCGACGACGAGGTGCGCTGACGCTCAAATGCACGAGAGACTGAAAGATGGGCTAGTCAATTGCGCTTGTGACATATGCAGCGCTGCCCCGCCCCGTGGACCTCTCGGCCATGACGACAGCGTGTCGCCGACGCGTCTTTGCGACGCTCGGGCGGGCGGCGTCGGGTGGCCACGCCATTGCGCTGTACAGTCAAGACGGCACGCCGGGGCTGTTGCAGTACACATTTCCACACCTCGCGCCCAACGACATTGCCGTGCACCCGTCCGGTTTTGAAGTGCTCGTGAGCTTTAGGTGCGCGCACTTGTTGACTTGCTTCTCAAAACACCGTTTTAGCGTCCAGCTACACGTGTACCATGTGCTCATTGACACGTTCAAGATCGCGTTTGAAGTTGAAGTTCGCCACGCCACCTCGGTCGCCTACAGTCGCGGCGGCAGCTTCTTTTGTGCGCTCGTCGAAGACTGGAGCATCTACGTCTACAGCAACTACGCTGGCTCCGAGCCGGTGCTGCACTCGGTGTGCAGGGGTACCTACTTACCTCCTTTTCTGCGGTGCTCACGGACTCGACGAGTAGGCAAGGACGTGCCCCTCTCGGCGCTTGCTTGGGGCACCGACGAGACGCGTCTGTACGCGGGCGATGAGCGCGGCTACTTTTGTGAGTGGGCGTTCACCGATGCTGGGTTTGCGGCGACACCGGCCGTGTTCCGTGACGACGAGCGGACACGAGCCTACACGGCTATCGCAACGACCCGCCGCGCAGGTATGAATGGCACTTCCAATCTCCTTTGCTTGTCGATGACACTGCAGCACAGGACACCGGGTGCTGGCGGCCGCCTTCCTCAGCGGCACGGGCGTGGCTGCGATCCATGTTTGGCCCACCGTCGACTTGACCGCCGCGCCCGACCGGACACCGGAGCTCGATGCAAAGATCACGGCCCTCGAGTTCTGCAGTACCGCGCTCTGCGTTGGCCTGGCGTCTGGCACGCTGCACGTCTACTGGTGGTACGTCGACACGTGTTCATCGGTCGTTGCACCCTGCGGGATGTCGTAGGGAAGAGGGCTCAGCGGGCCCGCGACTCTGCGCCCAGCCGCTCACGATCGACTTGACGACGGCGCCGCTGGTGTCGCTCCGCTCGTGCAGCATCGAGGGCCACCTCCTCGCTGCGAGTGACGACGGCGTCGTCTTGGAGACGGCGATCACAGTGGCTTTGAGCGTGCCGCCCGAGCTGCCGCCGCCGACATCTTCGTCGTCGCTGGCGCTCGAAACGCCGACTCTGCACTCGACCAATGCCTTTGTGACCGTCGTGCCCACGGACGACCTCTGTTTGGTGGAGCGCAGCAGCGTCACGGAGCGGGTCTTGCACATCGCCGACCTCGAGACCGAGATGGACCAGCTCAAAATCGAAAAGGAGATCGTCAACAAACTCAACTCGGAGCAGCGCACTCTCCTGGAGCGCGAGCGGCACGCTGAAATCCGCGCCGTGCGCACGTCGCTCGAAGCCCAGGTCTACGCTGCCCAAGACGCGCTCGCGTACGAAAAGAAAGAGGCCGAGGCGCTCACAGCGACGCTCAAGGCCACCCACGCCCGCGACGCCAGCGCCATGCAAACCATTCTCAGCACGCAAATCGAAACGCTCCATGACGTGTGCGCGCAGCTCGAGCTCGACCTCATCAAGGCGCGGCAGAGCATCGACGACGCGACGTTTGCCGGTGACGAGCGCGCGATGCAGCTGCGCAAGGCGCTGGAAGCGAGCCACAAGGCCGAGTGCAACGGTCTCCGCGCCGAGATTTGCCGGCTCAACGACGCCTTGGCGCTCAAGACGAAAGCGTACGACGAAGTGCTCTCGCAACAGGACGACGACCACCTACTCCACCTGACCTCGCTCCAGGCCAAGATCGAGGCCGAGCGAGGTACGGCCACGCCACGTGATTGGTGGACATACATGTGATATGTAGCCAATGGCGCGGCGGCGTCGATTGCGGCCAAAGATTCCACGTCGAACCTCCAGCAGCAACTGCGGATGATGCTCAACGCACTCGACACCAAATCGGCCGACGTTGAGAAACTAACCCGGGAAAAAATCGACTTGGCCGCACACGTGGCAGCGCTGCAGACCGAGTTGGCGGCGGAGCGCAAGCGCGCGGCGAAAGCGACGGCCGAGTGCACGCTTCTCGAGACCCAAGTCACCGACCTCGTACGCGTCTTTGTATCAATGTATCGAGTGAAAAGACGAAGTAGACGCGGTCCCTGGACGGCCTTGAGCGACTCAACAACATCCGCTTGTGCAAGCTCAAGACGATCCAGGATTCGCTCGCGGCCAAAGACGCGGCAAATGACGCGATGACGTCGTTCGTAGACGAGCTCCACCACGAAAACAGCAACGTGATCCGCGACGCCAATGCACTGGACGAGAAACAGCATCTTTTGCTCCGCAAACTGCGTTTCTACGAGCAAACGCTCACGGTGCACAAGGCTGGTTTGGCCGACGCCAGCGCGACGGTGCTGGCGTTCCGTCGGGACCTCGGGATCCTCATCGAAGACGAGCAGCGCGGGAAGCGGCTCAAGATCGATGCGATTGTTAAACTATACCACAAGTACGAGCCGTCGGCGCAGCATGTGACGCGCGAGCGCGGCACGGACGAAGCCATCATCCACGAACTCACGCGCCAAAACAAGTGCGTCGAGGACCACCGGCGCAAGCTCCGGTCGCGCGTCGCGACGGTCGTGAGCGAGAAACACAAGCTCACGACGCTCTTCTCCCAAGACAACCAAAAGCTCCTCGAGGACGTCCACCGCTTAACGCGGGAGAACCACGAATTGAAGCGCCGACCGAAAAAGCTGGCGCAGGTGCAAAGACCGCCGCCGTTCGGCGTCAAGGGCGAAGACAACAACAGCAACCACGACACGACGGGCCACGGTCCCGACACACCAATCGTCGTCGAGCCAGCGACCGACGCGACGTGCCGCGTGTACATTCCTTGCGGCATTCACATTGGACCGCAGCCCGTCGCTGCGCAACCGTCGCCGGTAGTGCGGTCGCTCATTCGCCCCAAGACAAGCAAGCCCAAGCGCGTGCCCCGGGTTGTCATGCACACGGACGCCACGCGCAAGACGTCGGGCGTTCGACCCCAGTCGGCGCTGCCGTCGTCCGTACACAAACCGTCGCGGCTGTTTGCGTAGGCGGTCAAGATACACTGCCGACTACTGAACCAAGGACATATCAATGTATCAATGTGCTGTTGTCCTTGCTTGATCGTTTGGTGGCGAATGCTGTGATGCAGGATGGTGGTTGCTACTGCGATGGAAACCATGGTGGTCTTCGCTGATCCCAGCTCCAGGCCAAGGCGCCTGTCGTGCGAGTTGGATGTTGGACCTGCTTCTAAACTATCAACTTGATATATCATCGATTACTCGGAAATTGACCAATCAAACTTGAGCGCTTGGAGCTCTTGCAGATGTGGGGGCGTGAGGATAGCACCGCCTTGCCGCAGCTCGCGCACGAGCCGTCCGAGCGGGACGCTCTCGGATACGTACTCGAGCGGGACGTTCGAGTGCTCGTGTTCGATAAAGTACCGACGAAGTTCGTCGAGACAAACGCGCCACGGGAATGCATCGAGCGGGCGCGGTGCCGCCATCGGGGCGTACGGGCCATGTGGAGGTGCCGCCATCGGGGCGTACGGGCTGCGAAGAGGTACCGGCATCGGCAACGGGGCCATGGGGCCGCGGGGAGGCACTACCCAGCCGTGTGCGAGCCGGCGCCGAACCGACGCCACCGGTTCCGGGTCGTCTTGGCGGCGGCGGACACCAACGGGGAGGGGCTGCACCGGCCCCGTGCCGATGGCATCTCGGTCACTGTTGTCGCGCTTCGTGCCCGGGTCCTCGTCGCTGGGACTGCAGATGTTGATGACTCGAGCGGTAGCACGGATCGGTTCACTGCGAATGGCGTGGATACGGTCAAGGTCCTTGGCAACGGCTTTGGCCTTGGCACGGGGAGCGCCGCGGACAGACGGCCTCGCGTTGGGCGCTGGCAAACTTGACAGAACGATGGGTGCGACAGTGGACGCCCGGTGCTTCGACTGCGAGGCACTGGCCGGCAAGGCGTCCCACTCAAAGCCAATAGCACCGAGCTGGGTCGCGACCGTCGATACGACATCGGCTGCTGTGAGGCGGCGCAACCAAAACGCGACGTCGCCGAGTCGCAGGCCGTTCAACGACGCGGGCCAGACGACGTCAGAGCTGATTGTGAATGCACGAGGTACTCGGAGATGGCCGTTGAGCGCCTTGAACATAGTGAGCGCCTGGAACTTGATCGCCCACCGAGCTCGGCGGTCGAATCGCCGATCGTCAAGGGTGGACTGCAGATGCTCAAACGCCCGTCCAACCTCGAGCTCGAGCAAAAATGCGCCCACTGACACAGATCGCAGCACGACGGGACACGCCCGCGATATCGTGCCGAGGCGAGCTGATTCGCTCGGGCTTGGCGTCGCCCGGAGCCACAGATCCAGCGCAACGAGGTGGTCCGATTGCTCGTTCGGGCTAGTATCAAGCGCAAGACTTGCTGGCGCTGCCGGTTGCGCGCCGCCCGACGGTTGCACGGCTACGGGTGACGGCTGATCGGCTTCTGGCTGTGCACCGGCCTCGGTAGACACCGCATCGTCGGTGATGGTCGTTGCAGCCGGAACGGTCGCTGGTGGTGCCGAGTTGTCGCCGCTTGGTACGGTGTCTGGTGCTTCTGCTCCGGTAGCGATGGCGTCGACGGCAGCGATGGTGTCGGGCGGCAGCAAGTAGAGCTCTCTTGCCGAGTGCAGATACTGGACCCAATGGCCGAGGCGCATGCCGTGCATGTCTTCCGGCCAACTGGCAATACAAGGTACAACAAATGCCTCTGGCACGTCCGTCAAGCCGTAGAGCGAGTGGTATGTGCGCAGTCCGTCGAGAATGTGCGCCCACGTCGCAGGCGTGTTGAAGTCAAAGCCGATCGTCGCCAGCTGCTGCGTCTTGGCGTAGTCGAGATGCTTTATGAGCACGCCGAGAGACCACGCGAGCTCGCCCAGCGGGGCGCCACTCCATGGCGTCGACCACTTTGACGGCACCACAAAGTCCAGCGGTACGGTCGTCTTGCCATCCGAAGTGAGCCGGGAGACGAGTTGCACAAAGTCGTCAAAGGGCGGAACGTCAGCAAAGAGACCCAACGCTCGGACGCACGCATCTTCGTTTGGTCGGAGCTCAAACCAGTGATTCCGCAACGCCAGAATGACACGCGAGAGCACAATGTCGCTGCTGCCCGGTGGCCAAGCGGCGTCGTCCGCTGGCACCGCAAAGTCGTCGGGCATCGTGCCTACGTGGCGGACGAGCTGTTGGTACGCGTGAAGCGCTGCGACCTGCGTAGCAATCGAGACGGTCCCGACAACGAGGCCACCGCGCGTTGCGCGTTTCACGCAGCGCGACGTGGCCTCCGCAGACGAAAAGCCGAGTTGCTGGAGCTGCGCTTCAAACTTTTTGTCGAGGGCGCGGTCGTGGTAGTGCAGCGACTGCAAAAACGCGGCCAGTTTGAGGCCTCGCAGCGGCGTCGGCCACGGCGAGGCCGTTGGCACCGTGAAGCGCAACGGCATATTGGCCGTCCCGTGCAAATGCCGATAGAACGCAAGCGCGCGCACCTTGTCTTGCAGCGTCCAGGCGCGCGCCGTCGGGGCGGACGCCTTGGGAGCGACACGTCGTGGCGCGTCGTTCACGGTGACACCAAGCGCGCGGAGCTCGTCGCACACGGGCAACGAAAGCTCTTTGTGCTGCCAAAACCAGCGCAGACGCACACCGAGCGGAACGCCGTGGCTGTCGGGTGGCCACGCAGAGCCACTCGACGGCACGACAAAGTCGTATGGCAAGACAGTATGGACGTCGCGGACGACCCGCACAATGTCTCGAAGTTGCTTGAGTACCTGAAGCCGAGTGGTCGCATCATGCGGAGGCTCCCACAACAGCTGAGGGGCACGCAGCGTTTGCGTGAGCGTTGCAAACGTAGCTGCTGTGGCCGGTGGCAGCAAACGCAGTCGCTTGGCCGTGTGCATGCGCTCGACGAAGTGTCCAAGGCGCAGTCCGGCCAGGTCGCCCGGCCACGTTGGCGGCGCCACAAAGCTCGGCGTGACCGCTTTGGCTCCATAGTGCTCGAGGCCAACCAAGATATTTGCCCACGTCGCGTCGACGTTGAAGACAAAGCCAGCGCGTTTAAGGTCGTCGCGCTGTGCAGCCTTGAGCGCCCGAGCCTTCAAGCCGACCGACCACGCAAGATCGCCGAGGGCCAAGCCGCGCCAGGCGTTGATCCAGGGACCGCCCATCCGAGGCACGACAAAGTCGATGCGCACGGCGCAAGAGCCAAACTCGGCGCGGTAGATGGCGAGCAGCTCAATAAACGAGCAAAAGTCGGGCAGATCGGCAAAGAAACCAGCTTCTCGGAGCCGGTCGGCGTCGGCCTCAGGTAGCTCGTAGACATGCGCGCGCAGCGACGCGAGCGCGAGATCGAGGGCGACGTAGTGCATCGGAAGCGGCCACACGTCCGCTTCGGGCGGTACGATGAACCCGTCGGGCACATTGACGTGGCCGTGCAGACGCTGAAAGACGAGAAGCGCCTCGATCTGCTCCGACCACGCGACGAGCTGTGACATGGGCGCGCGCTTGCCTGGACGGTGCACGACGCAAAATGTCGTGTCGCAGCGCAGACGCCAAAGAAACCCTAGCGCGTCGAGGTCGCTTCGTTGCTGGACGACTTTGGGCGTGTAGACGTAGCTCTGGCAGCGCAGCGTGTTGACAGCGCGGCCGAGCGGGAAGCGCTGCAGGTGCCGCGGATACGAGTCAGGCACAACGTACGTCGTCGGCACCGCGAGGTCGCCGTGCTCTTCTCGGTACAAGCACAGCGCCTCGAGGCGATGCGCCCAGCTCGACTCTTGGCATTGCTGGACTCGCGGCGTCGTCCACTTGAATCCGAGGGCATCCAGCGTCGCCTTGTGCGCCGGATCAATCGCCGACTGCGTGCGAAGTGAGGCCACGCGCCGCCCAAGCTGGAGGCCTTGGGTGGCGGCCGGCCATGGCGCTGTCATCGGGACGTCAAAGTCGACGGGTACGTTGACATGATCATGCAGGTCGCGAAACGCTTGGAGCGCTTCCACGACAACTGGCCAGGGCGCCGGCGCGTCGCTGGCAGTCGCTTTGGCGTCGTCCGGTCCCGCCATCACCAGCCAAGAGCAATAAAACACATGCCAACGTCCTCACACTATTTATGGAAAAAAGGACAGCGATACGATATACTGTGCACGTCGTTCGTTCGCAACTGAGATACATTCCCCAGCGAGCGGCCAAGACGACGCATATGCGACTGACTCAGAACGTAAGAGGGATCAATTGACATCGGTTGATGGCTTGAGGGCGAATGAATGCTCTGGTTGCTCTGGTGGGCTTTGCCACTTTACTGCCGACAACTGGATAATCGTTGGTCGTCCGGATATGACCTTGGCGCCAAAAGCGGTTTCGACCGTCAATCGCAAGAGCCAACGAGACCTTTCAATGTGAGCCCTGTCCGAGCAGTGCTCCAAAGCGAATCGTGTACCGACCAATACTGCCGCCTGACGGCAACTCACCGTCGATCGCGTTTAGCTTTCTCGCGATTGCGAGGTGTGGCTCAGCTCCCAGAACCGCAACTACCGCAAGCGCATCGGGAAGGGCTCGATCTCGCACCTCGCGTCGGCTATCACGGTCGCGGCCTCGAGCTTTAGCATGACGATCACGGATGCGACGCCATTTTTGGCCAAGATCGACCAGGCCCGGTTCCTGCGATGGGATTGTCTGACAACTGGACGATCATTGGTTGTCCGGATATGATCCTTGATTCGCGCCATCGCGAACGTCAAAGTGGACTCCAGCGACTTTTTCAAGCACACCGCAAGAACTCTTGTTGCCATCTACGACGGCGCAGAAGGTCGCTCAGCCTCCAAAGTCGTCGTGCTGGACGACCAACTATGAACCCTGCAGTGCCCAGGGGTAGGTTCATATCGCGATTAGGGCTATCGAGGCCAGGACTAGGCATCCTTCTTGAGCCGCTCGTACGCAGCGAGGGCTTGCGCTCGCATATGCGCATCTTCTTTGGCACGCGCGCGGTGCCATGCTGCGGCTGCCGCGAGCAAAATGAGCGTGACACCGGCTACCACGCCGAGGCCAGCGTCCACGACAAAGCGGTACGCGTGGTACGGGTACCCAGTGAGGCCCAGCGCAATGCCCTTCTCCGCGCCTATGCATAAATAGCTATCGACACGCAGTCGGCATCGATGACCACGCACCCGATACAATGCGGGCGAGGTGCGCGTGGAGGCTCTCGGGCGTGATGGCCCCGCTCGGCGCTTCGTAAAACACGTTGGACTAGTAAAGACACCATCTCTTCCTCTGCCTCAATGCCACCGGCAGAGACGTACGTGCAGGTTCCAGACAAAGTACGTCGGGAACGTCGTGACGTAGAAGCGCTGAACGTAGGCGCGAAACTTGGTCGCTTCGAGGTACCCAAACGCAATGTCTCCGGTCGCTTGCGACGCGACCGTCGATGCGAGCTGCAGAAAGGTCGTGTCGGTCGCGTCCTTGACGCACGCGACCACGAGAAGAGCGTGGGCCTTCCCGATCGCCATGAGGTTCTCCCGCCCGAGTGCCACAAACTTGGGATAACCGTGCTTGAGCAGCCACTAGGATCCGCGTGTGAGGTTGCTGCAACGATGAACAATAGTGTTCATAATAGAAGATAATAGTGTGCATAATACCGTGTCCAAGGGTAGCGTCGTGGCATCGTAAAGCGCCACGTCACCCGTTGCGTCGACGCGCGCGACAAACGACCCCGACGAGGGCAGTCTACGTCGATGCAGTTGATACAAACTTGATACAAATCGGTGGCGAAGGCAGCATACGTGGCAAAATAGGGGGAGGCAGCAAGTGACGCAAGGTCGCGCAGCTCGAGAAAGAGCTAGTTGCAAGGTGCAGTGGCGTCCGAGATGCGAGGAGCGACGTACGTGTTGGCCGCGGAGGGCCGTCGCGGCGCTGTAGTACGCTGGTTGCAGCTTGGCACCGACAGCGTCCGATGCCTACACGTGTCGTTTACAACGATAGAAGGCGGTGAGGACAGTGGTGGAGCCGAGTACGTGGACGAAAACCAGCGCGGACGCTTCGGTGGTCAGAAGCGCGTCGACGTCGCCAGCCGTCGCGACCGTCTTGACGGGCGTCCCCGAGACGCGCCGGCCAAGCGCCAAGAAGGCGTCCACGGAGCGTTCACCCTTGTACGGGCTCCACACGCCGCTGGGGTCGCGCACGAGCAGCGTCGGGTACCGCTCGATCGCAAACTGGCCTTCAAGGCGCGGGTTCACGGTGATATCGACTTTGCCTGCAGGAGGCATGAGCGACGCCAACATCACACATGCGCGATGATCGCACCGATGCGCAAGAGGCCGTCCGTGGCGTCGGCGGTGTCGACGAGGACCGGATCGAGGAGCTGGCACGAGTGGCACCAGGGCTACCGCTCTATGATACCTCTGACGTGGCAGGCTGGAACGACGCACCGCGTAAAAGTCGACGAGCCACGCATCGGACGAGTCTTCAACGGTAGCGCCAAAGCTCGCATCAGTAAGGACGTGGACGCTTGCGGCGACGCCGACGATCGCCAGCAGCAGCACGCGGAGCAGCATCTCTGGGCTGTCGGCGGTATCCGGATTTGAATCCGGATATCACTGCATTCGGCATGTGCCGAATTTTAGCATGCAGTGTAACCGTGACCGAGGAGGCGATGATCGGGTTCTTCCGCGGGTGTGGGTCCATCTCCCCGCGCAAGGTGGCGGTCGAAGCGTCGGCGACGGCTGCGGCGACCGGGAAGCCTTCGCCGATCAAGCCGTCGGAGCAAGCGCCGGCGAAGCCACCGACGCCGCTGAAGCCGCCGACGCCCAAGACGCCGGGCGAAGTGACCAAGGAGGCTGCGAACCTCGACATGTTTGGTGCTGACAGCGACGAGAGCGACGACGAGGCTGCGCTCGAGCGCTACGACCGCAAGGAGATCGACAAGGCGTCCGAGGCGACGCAGGAAGAGTACAACAAGCGCAACGTGGCGCTGCTCCTCTCCAAGGTGCTGCACGTGCATGGACCTTCTCTCATCACGTCCTTGCATAGATGACACCCGAAGAGCTCTTCAAGAGATTCGACGAAGATCACTCGGGTTTAATCTCGGTCGACGAGTTCCTTGCCATGGTAGCTCCATGAACGTAGCGCAAATAGCGACGCTAGTTGTAGCTGCCGCAGTTGAACATCAGCGTGAGCAAGCCCAAGGGTCTGCGCATCTTCCGCGCGTGCGACAAGGACGGCAGTGGCGAGATCGACTTGGAGGAGTTCAAGATGGCACTCTTCGCCGTGGACCCGACCTCGGGGAATACCCTCCAGTATACCTCCGCCGTAGGACGTATACCCACGGTTATAACGTGTTATGTAGGTTCACGCCATCGTCGCTCTTGTCACCGAAAGACGCCTTCTCGCTGTTTGACGAAAATGGCAGCGGTCAGATCGACGAGCTCGAGTTCGCCGACGTCGTCGAGTACTTCAACATCAACGCCGACGACGCCAAGCAGGAAAAGCTGTTCAAAAAGTACGACAAGGACAAGAGCGGCTACATTGACGTACGTCCTGCCTCCTTGAGCACTGGGTTTTGTACGATTCGGCATCTAGTTTGAAGAGTTCCGCGCCATGTGGCTGCAGTGCATTGACGTCGAGGCCGAGCTCCGCGCGCGCAAGATCGACATACCCAAGTACGCGACGCGCGCCAAGCTCATGACGATGCTCGAAGTCGTGCTGCTCGAAGAAGAGCACAATGAGGCCCAAGTGCTCTTGGAAGCCAAGTGGTACCACCACTGGCAACTCGAGAAGATCCGCCGGTCGACGCTCGCGGCCAAAGCAATGTTGCGCGCGCAAGACGAACTGGCGGCGGCGCTCGACGCGGCGGGACAAGTGTACGTCCTCGGCACGGGCCAATATGGTAGAAACCGAAATGACTCGAGAGGAATTCTCAAAAAGCAACTCTAGATCAGTTTACGGGCGCCCCCGCGACACGCGACCCGCTGCTCTATGACGGCTACAAGAGCGTCAGTGCGATCTGGTGCGGGATATACTGCACACAGTCCATCGTGGAGAGCACTGTCGTAGGGAAGCTCGCGTCCAGCCGACGTACGTCCCACCAGCCGTAAAACTCAAGACCATCGACCCGACGAGCGCCAATGTACAAACCGGCGACACGATTGTCGTACCAAAAACAGAGCGCAAGCCGGTGCCGAGTCCCGAGAAGATCCCATTTGTGCGGCGGCGGCCCGAAAACGCGGGCTGGGTCGACACGAGTCCGCCCAAGTTGGACCGGTTGCTGTGGCAGCCAAAGCCAAAAGAGACGGTGCTCGAGACACCGGACGAGTCGAGCGTCAGTGAGATCGAGACGGACGACGAGCTTCTGACAAAATTCCTCGACGACCGCCAGTACGTGCGCAGTCTGCGCTTCCAATCGATTCACCCAATGCCCAACACGGGCTGGCTCTGGGGCCGCCAAGTGACCCATGTACGTTGTTATTCAGTATGGGCACGGTCACATCTGCGCTAGGCAACGATCACAGACAGCATCGCGTACGCCATGACGGCGTCCGGTCAAATCTACTGTTGGGGTACGTTTAACTCGCTTTTAGACGCATTTCTATTGTCTCCTAGGCGGCCAAAACAAGTGGTGGAAGGGACTCGCGGCCGAGACTCGCAACCCTCATGATGACGACGACGACGACGATACTTTTGACGACGAGCTGGCGCGGCAACGGCAGCACGAAAAGCAAATTGCCGCTGCCCGGCAACTCACGGCGCGGTCCGAGCTGCAGAAAATGGCTTCCCCCAAACACGTACGAGTTACGTGTTGGTGCTAGTGCAAGCACTGGATGCTAGGTCGCGGCGGCTGTCGCGCTCGAAGTCGAAGTCCAGCGCCAAAACGCCGCCGAACTTAAGTACCGCCAAGACAAGGAGGTCAACGCCTATGAAAAGTACGTTTATGCACTACTCCAAAGTGCAAGCGTGTCTAGGTACAAGCGCGTGGTGGTTTACTTTGGGCATTGGGAGCCGCCGCCAAGTGCATCAACACGGGTTCTCTTTCTGCATCAAGTGCTGTTGCCCAAAGTCAGCATCGCCGAAGTCAAGGCCTCGCTGACGGTACTGTCGCCTTCGCGCAGCAAAGACGAATATGGTCGTAGAACCGAGGATTTGCGATTGATCGTGTCACAAAGCTCGAGATGATCGACCTCTTTAGCGACTGCCTGGACATTGAGGCAGGATCGTGTTGGCAATGCAGCGTGATGCCACTTTGCATAGAACGAACTGTGCAGTGAAGAGCAGCGCCGGGGGTTTATGGAGTCGGATTTCCATATTCAAGTGCGTTGCGACCGAAGACGTTCGACATCATAAAGACCTTTGTAGGAAGCCGAGCAAGTCCAGCTCAAGCCCAAGCAAGCCGCGCAGCTTGTACGACCTCAACACATTGTCCGCATCTCACAATAAATGATGCTAGCTTCTGGACAAGGCCAAGCTGCTTGAAGACGTACGAGATTCCTACGCAGATTCTCAAAACAACGCTGGCTAGTATGCCATGTACCGAGAGCAGCAGGCGCGCCTTCACGAGCTGCGCATCGAAGAAGAGAAACGCGCCAACCTCGACTTTGCCCTTCGTCGGGTACCCTCGACTGTCCTTTTGATGATGGCTGCTTCAATGGCGAGCGCAGGAAGCAGCGTTTGAAGACTCGGTAGCCCACCACCGTATCCAACTCGAAGACGTCGTGCCAGAGTACACGCCCCGTCACACATCGCTCGTGGTCGATCTCAACGGCGTCACGTCGCGGTAAGTAGCTTCTCGACTCTGTCCTTCGAGACCTTGCGCGGTGAGTAGGGGCCCTCCGTTGCATGCCAACCGCGGCGCGGCGGTGCGTCTACCAAGCCGCGTGTGTCGATATAGGGTCATTATAGGCAGCGTGGCGCTTGGCCGCCGGCGAGTCGTACGCGTGTGTCGTGACGCACGCCGGGTACGTCTTTTCCGCATGCGCCTACCGTGACGACCGGGTTAGCGCGCTCTATACGTGGGGCGTTGGCATTCACGGTCGCCTTGGCCACGGAAAGAACCTCGAGGGCGTCGTCAACTCGGACGCCGACCACCCGACGCGCGTTCTCGCACTTCAAGTACGCGCCACTGCAAGTCCTCGCCTACGAATGGATTTGCTGCTAGTCGGTCTTTGTCAAAGAGGTGGCGTGCGCGTTTGACCACAGCGCTGCCATCAGCGTCGACGGCCACGTGTACGTCTGGGGCTCGGCGGCCACCGGGAAGCTCGGTATCGGTGCACTGGACGACAAGTACGAGCAGTTTGCGCTCTACCCGATGCTCGTCAAGATCCCCAACCAACGTCGCATCCGGTGCGAGATCTTTGGATCGGTCATGCTCACACAGGGCCTCGTAGGCAAGTGTCGTGTGGCCGCGCACACACGGGCGCAGTGAGCACACAAGGCGAGCTCTTTATGTGGGGCTGTGCGAACGGTGGGCGCCTTGGCTTTGGCGAGTTTGTTTTGGACCAAGTCGTCGTGCCCACGTACGTCAAGGCGCTCGCCCACGTCCGCATCGCACAGGTGCAAGCTCTAGCCACTTCACTTGCGTGACGTCGTGAAGTAGGTGTCGTGCGGCAACACCCACTCGGCATTTTGCACGGAGATTTGCTCGGAGATCACTGCCAGCATCGAAACCATTTCGGGTACATGATCTTGTTCCGCATGGTGTCACTGCACGGTGCTAGGCGGCGAGATTTACGTCTGCGGCAGTGCCGGGCCGCTCATGCACTACACGCCGTCGTGGTCGCTGCTCCAGTCGATCTGTGGTACGCCCATGCGCCAAGTTGCTTGCGGGTTTGGGCACACGGCTGCGGTTTCGATGGACGGCGAGCTTTACACGTGGGGGCAGAACGCCAAGGCATGCACGGGGCATTCAAAAGAGGTTGGCATGCCTCGTGAATCGAAGAGTCAGTAGCATATGTAGCGGCGGGTCGTCCCCGAGCCCGAGCTCCTTCGCGCGTTTCACGTCGCGCCCTTCAACCTTGCTTTGCACAAGCGCTGTCGCCAAAGCAGTATTTTTAACGAGCAGAATGCCAACTGCGCCGTGAACGGCAACCGCAGCGGCCGGCTCCACGCCTGCACGCACACCCAGGTAGGCTGACCCAACCCTATGGGCACCACACTTTATGGTACGTAGTTTGACGACTGTCCGTGGTGGGAAGTCGACTTGGGCCAGCCTGCTGTGATTAGTCGCATTCAAGTACGTGATGCAATTGGATCTGAATCTGAATCTGAATCTGAAATGGCAGGTCTGGAATCGGACGGACGAGCCGATTGATATTTCACACCCGAGAGACGAGTACACACGCCGGCTCTTTCCGTTTTGGATCCTTGTGAGCGAAGTGCCCTTACCCGACGGCAGCGGCAAGGAAGTGTACGCGCTGCATTGCACAGACTTGATGTTTGAGTCATCGCAGGCTCAAGGCCGGTCGCGACCTCTCGAACGAAGCCAAGGAGTTTACGCAAAACCAGCGCCTCACGCAGTGGATTCTTCCGACGTCCGAGTCGGTGGGCCGGTACTGTGTTTCTGTCGTTGCGACAGAGCGACATGGACTTAGTTATGTTCGTATTCACGTGCGCGGTCGCACCTACATGCATTTGGCCGAGGTTTGACCCCTCGAGATCGCGCATGTCTTCACCTGTGCAGGTTGAGGTCTTTGGCGTCTATCACGCGCTCAACTACGTTGGTCAAGTGTCGTCCGTGCACTGCGCCAAGAACGTGACACTCGTTGTCATGCGTCCAATCGCCAAATCGACGTGCGCTCCTCAGGGGCAGGGTTATGAAAGTGACGGTGAACTAGCGTGTTGCACGACCACTACATCAAGGCGGTCCAAGCCGATCCGGACAACGCCACGATCCTGCGGCAGTACGAAGCTTACGTCAAGTGCTTTCACCTGTACACTCTTCACGATACTTCGCCATCCTTCCCACCTGTGCCATAAGGTACGGTCGGGGTGAACCATTGAGCAAGCTGCCGTGTCGCCTCTGCCGTGCCACGCGCAAGTGCGAGATTTGCGAGTACTTTGACAGTTCACCGTCCGCCGACATGCCGCTGACGCCGCTTGGCGGGAAGCTCGGGCTCAAGGTCCGAAACATAGTCCTCCATGACATCTGAAGGAGCGTGTAGGAGGCCGCCGAGGTGATTCTGAGCCGCGAGCCGCCACGGCCTGCGTACGAGCCCTTTGTGGCGCCCGTGCGAGAAACCATTGTACGTTTACAGCTGCGCACTACTCTGTAGCTACCTTTTAGACGGACAAGATCAGCAAGGTCATGCAGCTGTCGCCCACCAAGCTGCGTCTTCGGCAAAGCAGCACCAACTCCTAACGCGAGGCGATGCGACTTGTCTATTTGAGTACACTAGGGTCGATCTTCGGCCCGCGGGGTGTCGAAGCGCAGTTCGGCGAGCTCTTGCCCAAAGTCGAGACGGCGCGCCGTAAGCGACCGTCGACTTGACATACTTCGCGCCGTGCTAGGTAGGGAGGCGCCCGAGAGCCGGCGTGGCACGGTCGGAACCGCATGGTGGACAGCGTCGTCTTGGATATGGCGCTGCGTCGAGGGCTGTCGTAGAATCGGCAACTGCCGCGACGACCCCGTGAGTTTGCTACTTCGTATCAGACCGTATGACAGAGACAGCGAGGGTGTACTTGGCAGCGATGAGCAATTTGGTCTTGCGCTTGAGACGTCGGTAGAGCTGCAGCGGGGTGATGGCCGACTCGACGCAAGCGGGTGTGAGTGTGATCAAGTGGCGCTCGCTCTTGGGGTACTGGGTCTGGAAACGCGAGGCTAGCCACGGGTGGTTCTACGCATCATCGTAGTCGCCTCTTGTCGCCTCCACGCCTCGCTACCCGAATGTCTTGGGTCGTCAGACGCTCGGCCGGGTCCTTGTTCAAGATCTGAACACGTGTGAGCACGAGCGATGATGGTGAGGTGCCTACGCCTCGAAGCAGATCAATCACGTCTGGGTTCACGGGTGTCTCCTGGACCAGCGTCGCGAATGTGATCGGGTCGCTCTGGCACAGTAATGAGCTGCCTTCAATGCCACCGGACGTACCTTGATCTTCTCGTAGAGAAGCTGCGGCGTCTCGGCCTCGAACGGCAAGTGGCCATAGACAAAGAGGTAGAGCGTGACGCCGCACGCCCACACATCGATCGGCTACAAGGCAACGGTTTGCGTCCCACAAATGAAAAAAGCGAGTCGTACGAGGCCCTTGTACTCGTCCCCCGTGAGCATCTCGGGGGCTAAAGATAAGATAGAACGCGACATCCCGTGCGTCGTACTACCTAGGAACGGGCCCGTGCCGACGGTCTGGCGGAAGCAGTCGTCTTCGTCTTCAATGACCTAAACTTCCACTTCCATCCAGTGTAGTAGGTAAGGCACTCATACCTGGGACTGGCCAAAGTCGGTGATCTTGACTATACCGTCGGCGCTGTACAGGAGGTTGCCAGGCTTGATATCCCGATGGATGATCTAATGTCGCGCGTGTGACGCTGCCACGTCATCGTGGCGACTACTTTGTGAAAATGGAGAAACTCGAGGCCTTCAATCTAAGAAGTGATCGTGAGCACCGACGCGTTCTGTCACCACCGAGCGTACGAGCTGACAAAAGCAATCTCTTGCAACGTCTTCGTGCAGCGGCGTGCAGCGTCTAGTCACATCCATCACTCGCTCTGGACTCAACGCTGGCACGGTACGCTTCGCCGTCAATGATGGACTTGCCCTCGATGAGTTCGCTGACCAAGTAAATCTTGTCGGCCTCTACGCAGTACGTAGGTTGGAACTGCGTCCGGGTGATCGCGTACCTGGGTCGTCAATGACTTCGCGCAGGCGCACAATGTTGGGGTGGTGGAGCTTTTTCCAAATCGCCGATTCCTTGCGAATGTGGTCGAGGCCGTCGCTTCGCGGCGCGCGGGGGCCGCGCAGCATCAATTTTTTGGCTTTCTAGTGGCAGGTGTTGCCACGTTGAAGCTAGTGTAGTGTCGACCTTTTTGTGGATGATTTTGACGGCAAAATAGCGGTTCTTCTCGGGCCAAAAAGCTTTCCGGACCTTGCCGTACGCGCCTTTCCCGATCACGTCGTAGAGAATACTACGCAGCCCATGGAGCTACACTGTCGTTGCAGCGAACGTACTATTGGTTGAGCTGCTTGTGGCCGCACGCATCGGTCGTCTTGTGCACACTGTTGGTCTCGAAGAAGGACGAGTGGCGGCCGTCGTGGTGGGTTAAGAACGGGACCGCGATCGGCGGAATGCTCGTCGCCTTGAGCTCGCCGTCCACGTGGTGTTCATGGAGCGTGTCAAGCGCGGTTTTGCTCGACTGCGTCGGCAGCAGGTCCATGGACTTCCCACTGTCGCGCTAGGAACTGAGTCGCTCGAGTTATTTCGAGCGTCGTGTATATATTTAGGCTCCAGCCGTTGGACGACAGGCGACTTGGTCGTGTGTCAACTTTGTAAATCTGAATGATTACTACGGCGTTACATGAACGAATGTGTATATAAGATTAAGTACTATACTAGTATATAGGTATAGGGTCGCGACCTGGATCTCACGTCCACATGACAATGCAGTCTGGGTGGCCTTGCTTGACGAGCGCTGCGTACGTAGCAGTGGTCGCCAAGCTCGCACACGCCCCAATGACGAGCTTCCGGAAGGCGGCGCCGACGCGCTGGGCGAGAGCAGCGAACGAGAGCTCGGTGAGGAGGTTGCAGGCCTTGACGTTGAGGTGCGTGAGGTACACGCAGCGTTTCACAAGCGCCACAAACCCGACGTCGGTCACGTTGTAGCAAAACACAAACGATGCGTCGCGCAGGTGCTTGCAGTGCGTCGCGATCGACACGAGCGCAGTGTCAGTCACAAGCACGCAGCCGTGCAGCGAGAGTCCTTGGAGCTGCGGGCAGCCTTCGGCAATGACGGCGACGTCGGCGTCCGTGACGTTCCGGCACATGGCCAACGTGAGGTGCGTGAGCGTCGGACACAGCGAGATGCGCTGCAAGGTCTCGGACGTGAGTTGTCCAAGACCCGTCAGGTCCAGTGTCTGCAGTCTCGCGCCGTGCGACTGGAAGAAGCTGCTCAAACAGCCGCGCGGCGCCGTCGGTATGAGCGGCGCGTCCGAAATGCTTGCGCAACCGCTGAGCACGAGCGACGTGAGCGGCGTCTCGGGACCTACGCACATGGCCCGTATTACGGACTTGAAAGATTGATAGTGTGGGCGTACGAAGGGTGGCGAGAAAGAGATCGCGGACCTTGGGGCAGTTGCCGACCGACAGCGACTGCAGCTGCGTCTGTGCGTGCACGACGAGGGCCAGCGACGCCTCGGTGATCTAACGTCCCAATTCACACATGTATCAAGTTGAAACAAAGGGACCTTGAGACACTTGTTGGCGGCGAGGCGGCGCAGCGTGGGTGGTCGGTGCGCCAAGGCAACAAAGCCGGCGTCCGTCACGCGAATACACATGGAAACGTCGAGCTCTTGCAGGCTCCTGCAGTGGCGTGCGAGTGCCGCAATGCCGTCGTCGCCAATGCGCGAGCAGCCAGCGATGTCGACGAGCTCCAGGTTCGGGCACCCGGTCGCGATAAGCACCAGCTCTACACCAACCAACTGTGCGTACCAACATAGACACGGCGCGTCATACCAGCATCCGAGAGCTTGATGCAGTTGAGACGGAGCTGCAAAAGGCTGTGGCACTGGGCGAGGATCGAGAAGCCGGCGGCATCGAGCCACTTGCTCTCGATGCTTATGCGCTCGAGCTGGTGTGGCGTCACGCCCTGCAAGAGGCGCGAGAGGAGGTGCGGCGTCACACGTGGTCCGTACAAGACGACGCTTTGCAGCTGGACGCGGTTGACGTGCTCGGAGAGGAGCTCGGCTGCGAACGCGTTGTGCGACACGTCGCTCAATAGGGTTGCAACCTAGTGCACTGCAATGAGCCCGCCTGTGGCCATTGATATAAGCGCATACGGCGTGCTCTAGCTGGTCTTCACCACGGCACCAGGTCTACAGATGCCAGTAAGGTCCATCCTCGTCGACGGCGAACGTACGAAGTCCACGTGCTTGTGGGCCTTGACCGAGGCCATGGCCACGACGCGCCACGCGTGCGAGACGAGCGCGACGCTCTGCCAGCGCTCCTTGACCGTGAGGAAGTCCATGCAGCGGCCATAGAGCACAGCAAGCGGCAGCGGCCCCACGGACGTTGCCATCGCACCCGAGGTTTGTCCGTGCCCTTTGGCAAAATCTACAGAACCTTCGATCTTTATCCGGAACTTAGCACGTCAGTCCGGATGGCGATGGCTGGCGACCTCCTGGCAGCATTTGGCAGCGCTCCTTGGTCTCAGCTCAAAACCAGCCATCGGACCCAGATGTACCAGACTAAGAGTACTTGCATAGCGTAGATATGTCTGGGATAGCGTAGATATGTCTTGGATAGCGTAGATATGTCTGGGATCTTGGGTAGCGTTCGTATAATGTGCTTGTCTGTGGCATAAGATTCGTGACTCGAGCGGTGATGTTGCCTGGAAGCCGCTGCAGCGACCCGCCGCAGGTCTCTCAAGCTGTCGTCCCTTGTGCGTCGAACGGTGGTAGCGTCAACAAGCAGCTCAGTTGCAGCGACGCAGCACCTTCTTCTCGACGTGGCCGCGCTTGGTCGCTGACGTGGCGCTGCCGTTGGCTCGGAAGCTAGTCCATACGAAGATCAAGTGTAGCAGAATGATGGTGGTCAAAGAAAAGTTGCGTGCGGTTAGACCGGCTGCGACCAGAACCCATTTCGACAACAACCCGAACAGCAACATGATCAAGGTCGTCATTAAGGAGGAGGCCAAGGCGCCTGTCGAGATCGAGCTCGAAGCCGACTCGACGATCGCGGAGCTGCTGCAGGTGGCCGCCAGCGTGCGCACGACCATCGACTTGGTCGAGCCCGTCGTCGAGTTCCCTGGTAGACGCCACCGCCTCCTCCATGTACATGGCTCATGCACTCGCTGTAGAGGGCACGGCCGTCAACAAACACGTCGGCGCCATCTCGGCGCTTGGCATCACGAACGGCGCGACCGTCTTCCTCAAGGCGTACGAAGCGCTGTCGTTCCTCGTGGACCCAAGTCTCACGTGCATGGGTAAATCTAGGCCGAAGCCTGTCGACGACTCGAGCGTCACTGAGGACGAGGTCGCGAGCACGATCGTCGTCACCAACATCCCGATGGCCGAGAAGGTACGGCAGCTCCTTCTTGGTACCGAGGCCAACGCGGGTGAGTAGTCCGTGACGGAGCAAGCGCTCGTTGCCGTCTTTGCGTCCTGCGGCGCCGTGAAGCGCACGATCCTCCAAGCGTACGCCTCTTGCTACGCTCCTAACGCTTATACACGTTGATTGTAGCGATGGCGAGACGTTGCAGCACGCGGTGCTGGTGTTTGCGACGCCGGAAGCGGCGGCCGCGTCGCTCCAGCACGACGGGGCGGCGGTGCTCAACGGCCACATCTCGGTCATCTCAGCTGGCGCGCTGCCGCCGTCGTCGCCCTCGAAGAAGGCGAGCTCGGGTACACGACCTCACTCTCCTTCAACTCATAGATACGAACGATGGAACGTTGTAGGTGTCAACAGTGTCGCCAAGTTCCTCGCTGGCGGCTACTCGGTCGGCGCGGCCGGCTTGACGCACGTCCAGCGCTTTGACGGTAGCCTCCCTCTGTGTGTTGGCGCCTGGCTGCATCTTGGGCGTAGAGGAGCACAAGATCTCGCTCCAGGTCAAGAGCGGCGCCGAAGTGGCGAAAATGAAGGCCGCGGAGCTCGATGCGCAGTTCCACGTCTCGGAGAAGATCGCGACCGGTACGCTGCTTGCAAAGGCCGGCGACCGTAGTATGTGTTTGTGCTAGTCGGGAAGAAGGCGCACGAGCTCGATACGAAGTACCAAGTGTCGCAAAAGGCGTCCGAGGCGGCGGCCACGGCCGTCTCGGCTGCGGACGCGCTCGCCAAGAAGGCGATGGAGAACAAGACGGTCTCGGACGGTGTCCAGAAGATCAACAGCTTCTTCTCCTCGCTCATGTCGGTTGCCAACCAGACCGTCGAAGAGACGAAGAAGGAGATCCACGAACACCACCCGACGAGCCCGCGCGCCGCCGCCGCCGCACCGCCAGCCCCGGCCACCGTCGTCGACACGCACAAGACGGCGTAAGGTAGATATGGTCACTTGCGTAAACGATGCGTAAGACATACCTTGGCCCATCTCCTGCTTTGCGGATGGCGATCGTCTGGCACGCGTCTCTTCAAGATCCGCAGCCGCGTATCCGGAGGGTGGGCAGGGTATCCGGCAGATTTGGTTGTGTGGAAGCATGGCGACGTCGGGTATGGTTCCTCCTGGCGCCGTGCACATCGGAGCTGTCGCGCTTAGAATGCCACCGGAGACGGGCCCGCTCAATGTCTTCGTCGGCAAGCTGCCGCCCGACCTCCATGACAACTACATCCGCGGCCTCCTGGACGTAGGCTGCCTATACATCCACCACTCGGAGTCTGATGCTTGGCCTGGCGTAGCGCGTGGGCACGGTCGTGGCATGGAAGCGCACGACGGATCCGATCTCGGGCAAGCCCAAAGGCTTTGGCTACTGCACGTTCAGCGGCGGCCTCGACGTCATCCGCGCGCTCAAGCTCCTCGATGGCTTCTCGATCGACTCGAAGAACATTTTGCTCAAGGTTGACGCGACGACGCAGGCGCGCCTGAACGAGTACTGGAACGCGATCCCGATTGCGCTGCGCATCGAAGAAGAGCGCAAGAGCGAGCGCGTCGCAGACGTTCTTCAGCGCCTCTACGAAGAGCGCAGCTCGCTGCATGGCGGCTACAACAATGACATTGCGTCGTGGGGCGACCTCGTGAGCGTCGACGCGCCCGAAGGTACCAAGCGTGATCGCCTTTAGTGCTCATGGCGATGCTAGTCAAGGAGCAAGTGCGCGGAGGGATGATCATGAACGAAGTTGAAAAGTTCCGCCTCGCGCAGGAAGAGCGGACGCAGCAGCAGGAAGCCAAGCGGCTCAAGATGATCCAAGTAACCATCTTGTCTCTCCAGGACGCTCATACCTTCTTTGCAGGAGCGCCTTCGGCAAGAAAAGGAAGACAAGGAAAAGGCGGCCGCGTACGCACTCTCTTGCACGTGCGACGCGAGGCTCACGCGACTGCCTAGTGCCGAAGCGACGACGCCGCCCGCGCCGGAAGAGAAGAAGCCCGAGCGCGACCGGTCCCGATCCACGGGGCGCCGAGACCGCCGGGACCGGGATCGCAGGGACAGTCGCCGCCGGTCGCGCAGCCGCAGCCGAGAGCGCACGCGCCGTCGGTCTCGCAGTCGCGATCGCAGCCGGGACCGACGTCGCGACCGCCGCAACAGCGCCGAGGACTCGCCGCGCCTTCCGCAGACGAAGGAGCCCGAGCCAATCGCGACGCCTACGGTCCCCGCCTTTGTGCCGCCTCCGCCGCCGCCGCCCCCGAAACCGTTTGCGCCGCTCAAGAAGATTGAGCTCAAACTCAACGCCAAGAAGGAGTCCAAAGACACCAAGGCGACCGCGGCCACAGCGTCAACGCCCGTCTTTGCAGTCGAAGACGACGAGGAACTCAAGCCGCAGCGGGCGTACGTCCCGCTCGACTACTCGGAGGAAGAGCGCCGCGCAGCGCTCATTGACGCCCAAGTACGTCGTCCGCGCCTCTCGTCGTCGGCGTCATGCTTGCACTAGGTGGCGCGGTCCGTGGCGCGCATCAACAGCCGCACGAACGACCCCAAGAGCATTGTCGAGCGCATTCCCAAGGACACGACGGGGCTCTTCAAGTACCCGCTCGACTGGGCCGCCGTCGACAAGGTACTTGATCTCGTCTCGGTCCCAGCGTGTCATGCTCGCACGCATAGCATGGCGTCGTGGCCGCCAAGATGGCGCCGTGGGTCGAGAAGAAGGTGGCCGAGTACCTCGGCGAGGCCGACGCGTCGCTCGTCACGTTCATCGTGACGCAGCTCACAAATCATGCGACGCCATCGACGCTCATCGACGGTCTCTCGCCTGTCCTGGACGCCGATGCCGAGCCGTTCGTCGTGTCGCTCTGGCGCCGGCTCGTGTTTGAAGCCATCTCGGCCGACGTCGGTCGCCACTAAGATGCCAAGACGCTTCTATTTGAATTTACGCACGTCCTTCTGTAGCTCTGCTTTGACCGCGTTGGCAAACTCGGTGAACTTGTTGACGTTCGGCAGGCTCTTGGTGGCGGCCGCGACCTTGTCGACGTCGAGGTTGTTCATGGCGGCCTTGGTCTTCTCCACGTGGAGGTGCGTCTTGAGCGCAAAGTTCTGGAACGACTTGTTGTTGGCGAGCGACTTGACGGCCGCTTCGTTCAGCAGCTGCGAGAGCGCACGGCGGAAGAACTCGGACATGGCAAATACGGAAATGGCTGGCAAATGCGCCGACCAAGATTTTAGCCAATCCCATGCCGTAGCGAGACTTCGCGACGCATCCACGGCCTAGGATTGGTCAATAATCTGAATTGCGAGCGCACCAGATGTGGTAACATCCACACGAAGCGCGAGGAACAACGGAAATCATAACGTGGCATCCCATTCCAGACATGTACTCGATTCAGACAACGGACCAGACAAGGACTATTCGAGCCAAGGGAATTGATTCGAGCTGACCGGTGGCTCTGACTCAGGAGAGCCTGTGGTATGCTACAAATATGCAGAAGTGATCCGAGGTGTTCTCTGCGACCCGACCTGCCGAGGACCGTGAAGCGTCTCGTCATCACGGCCTAGTGGGTGAGTTCGTCAAGCTCTGCATTTGCCGTTGGCGGTGCTTGAGATGGGACGGTAAAGGGTCGATGTAGGCAAACACTGATCGCCCCATCCACAAGCCATCACTGACGGCTGCATAGATGGCGGCGACCGTCGCTTCTGCGCGGTGGCAAGGACGAGCCGGCATCCGTCCTCCTCAGCGGCGAGGTAGCATTGCAGGACATGGTATAGAAGCGATGGAAGTGGATGGCCGCCTGCCAAACACAACTCGATGTGGCGCCAAAAGCCTTACACTAAACAAGTTTACGCAAATAGTGTGGTGCAAAGTCAGAGCTCGGTCGCGACGTGTCACGCGGTGGCACTTTTCTTGCGCTAAAGACAGCAAGCCGCCATGAGTAGCTGGATCTGGGGCGCCGACGATACCGTGGACCAGGCCAACCTCGTCGTGCAGTCGCTCCAGAGCGAGCTCGACGAGCGCCAGGCGACGATCGAAGCGCTAGAGCGCGCCCTGCGCCGGGAGAAGCAGCAGCACCTGCAGGATCTGCGGGACGAGGTCGAGGAGCTGCGCCAGCGCCGCCAAGCGCTCGCCCGCGAGATGCTTGAAGTCGATGTACTACTTGCGAGCAAGGAGGCGTTCCTGAACGGCACACTGGAGAAGAAGCCCAAGTCGTCCAAGCCGAAGCCCGCAGCTGAGCCAGCGCCATCGCCGCCGCCGAGCGATGCGTACGCTATCTATCAACGACCTGCGCCCACACACGTGTTGCGTAGACCGTCGACAAGCGTGCCCGAGCCGGAAGCCGAAGTCGCTCCTGCCGCAACGCCCGAAGCCACGCCGCTGCCGTGCAATCCAGAGCTGACCAAAGTCCGCGGAGTCGACCCGTCGACCGCCTTTATCATCCAGCGAAGCAACGTGCGTGTGCGATGGCCTCTCCGCGCTAAGAACTGTGTGCGTAGAATGCGAATACCGTCGTGTACAAGGGCAATCTCGGCAGCGCGTCGCGGCTCGACCCGAAGAACCCGCTGCACATTTACTGGATCATGTACGCGCAGCAAGGCCCGCCGTACCCAACCGAAGAGCTCAACATGATTGAGCGCAACACTGCGTATGGTGCAACATGCTCACCTGGCGCCGCGCCCCACGAGTACGACGTGGCACTCGCGTCGCTCAAGGACCGCGCGATCGTGCTCTTGCACGACGGCCACCACGTGCGCGCGCGGACGACGATCAACGGCCGGCCAAACGTGTACCTCGAGCGCGTCTACGTGCAGTCGACCACGAGCTGGGGCCTCCCCAAGGTCGAGTTCGTCGAGATCTTTGGCGTCGACCCCGCGACCAACGCGCTCGTGTACGAGAAGAAGCTACCGTAAACCTCTTGAAGCACTGGCGTCGTACGTGTCTGTATGTCGCTCGTGCGCAGTCGCTGAGCACTGATCTGGGCTTGACACTTTGCGGCATGAGTTTCTGTGAGTAGGCTGGATCGACACAGGACGAACAAAATCAGAGTAAGCGCTTTAGCTGTGTCAATATTCCACGTACGGCGTCGCGTGTTTCATGAGGAGGATCATAAAGCAGAGAGAGATGAGGCTCAACAGCAGGTAGATGCAGCGCGTCGGCCGCGTATTGTACTGGAACTTTTCGGCGCGATGGAGTTCCTTGAGCCCCGAATGGACGCGCGTTACGACCTACGAACCGCGTTGGCCACAGTATTTTATAGTTGTCGTACGTCTTCCATGTTGTAGTCGATGCGGTCGATGATCGTGCCCTGGTCGATGACCATGTTGGCGAGGTCCTTGAAAACTGTCGAGAGCTCCACAATCGCCTTGGCGATTTTCTGAATTTCGCGCTCGCGGGCTTGGATCATGGCTTCGTCTTCGCCCAGATGTAGCAAGTGCTGCTGCTGTGACTAAAGCCGCGCTGCATGACCATACAATCAAAGATAGACGACGACGATACCATCGCCTGGCTCGTATGCCCCGTCGCGTCCCACTGGAACACGTCGCCCGAGACGTTGCGCTGCGAGCGCAGGGTCTCCATGTACTCGCGCTGGCTTCGGCGGTACCGACTCGAGAGCTCCTGCAGCTTGCTCGCCAACGAGCGCTGGACGTTGACGCGCACGTTGCGCTCGGCGGGTGATGTCAACCCCGAGGCAGTCAACGGCTCGCGCGTGACTTTTTGCAGCGCAGACTCGGCGCTGTGGAAGAGCTTGGAGATCTCTTGCGTTATGCTGTCAATGTCGATATCATGTTGCTTCTCGGACTCGTCAAAGCGAACCATAAGGCGGCGCGTGTGCATCTTTTGCAAATAGTCGACTAGGGCATGCCATGATGACCTCGTCGAATGGCGGGCCACGTACGCTTGAGCTGCAGCTGCGCTGTGCATTCGTTGGCCAAGTCGACGGCGCGCGTCCATGCGGGCTTTGGCGCGCCTGAGCCTGCTTCCATGTCGGTCGGTTGCAGGGGCTACTATCGCGCCATGACTCGATGCTGCTGCCGACGCGCTCGTACCTGCGAGGTCTTGGCCGCTGCATATGGCTTGCCGCCACTGTAGCGCATGGTGCCATGCGTCTGGCGGCGCTGCGCTACGAGCCGTCGGTCAAGGAACCGCGCCGTCAGGTCGCGATGGGCCATCCGCTTGAAGCCTTGCAAGATCCGCGATCCTTCCGCCGCCGGATAACGAACCGTCCGGATACTAGCGCCAAACGCCAAGCTCGGTCCAGGGCTACTGGAGGATATTGGCTGCTCGACGCTACCTTAGGTCTATACATATCCCGAGCATATAGGATGGCGCCGGCGGCTGGCGGCGCGAGGTCAGGTGCGTGCGTTCTCTCATTTCTCGCACGTCGTCATGTTGAAGTAACACTATATACCAAAGTTTCTACCACGAAGAAACGTTAATGGTGTGGTATGGTATCCGGATGAGCCGGATAGGCGTCGAATTCGAGCAGCCAAGTGGTGCGCTGCGATTGGTGCAATCCTCGGCCACGTTTGCGGGGGCGGTTCGAATCAAACGCAATTTTTTGTGGCCCAAGTCGATACGTAATCCATGGGCTTCTCGGCAGTCGAGTATGTGGCCGCGGGCGTCTTCGTCGCCGCCGTCTTCCTCGTCATCTCGGTCATCAAGGTGTTGCGCCCGAAGAAGGTGCTCGAGGGCGACGACGTCCTCGACGAGATGATCAACGGCTTTGACTTTTCGCTGCCGCCGCAGGTCGAAGAGTACCGTGCGATCCGCGAGAAGGCGCCCGCGACGCTGGGCGAAGAAGACATGAAGATTGTGTGCTCGGCGCTCTTTCGCCGGGCGGTGGCCGACATTCCGCTCATTCGCAAGATTCAGACCGAAGCGCAGGGCATGCAGCGCTTGAAGCAGAACGACCTGATCAAGGACGGTCCGTTTATGAGCTTCAAGCTCGCGGAAGAGATGATTGCCGAAGAGATCAAGGAGGTGCGCGAAGAAGCCCAGGCGCTCCAGCCCAACGACAACTGGGGCGAGAGCATTTTTGCCCAAGCCGTCCAGTTCATCAACCACATGGCCGAGCAGGAGCAGCTCGCGGAACAGAAGAAGCAGCAGACCGACATGGCCGCGCAGGCGCAAGCCCTCAAGCAAGCGCAGCTGGCAGCGCAGTTGCAGGCCAACTTGGCCAGCCAGCAAGAACAAGAGTTGCGAAAGAGAAAGTGATTTTATAATACCATTGCGTGGCGTCTAACTGGTTGCGTGGAAGGGCGTGTTGAATGCCTCGAGGAGCATCTGGACCTTCTTGCCACCGATGCCGGGACACAGCGCCAGCTCGTCTTCCGTCGCGCACATGAGCCGCTGCACCGAGCCAAAGTTGCTCGAGAGCGTGACGACTAGAACGATAGCATGAGCGCGGAGCATGCCGCTTCCGCGTACCGTCGGTCTTGTTGATCGACCGGACGCCTGTGAGCACGTCGGCCAGCTGCGCGCTGTAGTCGTTCTCAACTTTCTCCTTGATAAGCGTCGCCGGTCGATTCTCGTAGCTCTTGAGCGTCTCAATGTACCGCGCCGCCTCTGATGCATCATGAGCGAGGCTAGCACCCAGTGAGTACCTTTCCAGCTCCACGCCAGGAGAAGCGTAAAGCCACAGGCGAGCGCGTCGCGGTTGATCTCCTTGAGCGCTGACTCGTTGTCGGGAACGTCGACGTGGCACACAACAACCTGGACGCGCGCCGGCTTGACGCGCCCGAGCTTGCTCTTGAGGTACGTCGGGTGCAGCATGTGGTAGCGCACGCTGAGGAAGCATGCGACGCACGCCTCGCCCATCATGTAGTCGGACGTGATGTCCGGGTTCACCTCGGGGATGACGTTGTGGAGAAGCTTGACGAGCGGGTTGCCGCTCTGGCTCGGGTGGATGTGCACGACCAGCGACTCGGCGAACGGCGAAGCTGCTGCGGGCGATGGCGCCGCTACTGCAGGCTTGACGACACTCTGGAAGACGCTGGTGAAAGCGTCGGCGCGCGTAAGGTATCGCGGTGGTGCATCGTCGTCCCGTGGCGCCTCCGTCCGTGAGTCCACCTTGGCCACCGGCGCCCCAAGATCCATCGCGAAGATTTGGTCATCCGGATACGCCACGTGGAATTCGCACACATCAGTATAGCCATTGCGAGCGTGTTGCCCGGTCGCACGTGTCGTGGCTACTTGGTTCTTGGGTGCACTGCTGAACGCTATCATCATGCGCCAGCTCGTGGCTGGTCCAACGGCGCCTGCCATCGACTTCAACGGCCGACATCAGCGCCTCGATATACACTTGCACGATCACACCCTCTTCGTTGCAGCTCAGTTCTTAGCGACGTTTGCGACCTCCTTTCCATGCGGCCGCGACCTGTCTCGGCCCGCCTTTCCGGCCACGACGTACACCGCCAGCAACTTCAACTGAGCTAGAAGCCGTTGCAAGTACTAGTACGCTGTAATCAAACAGTGTCTTGGCGAGGACGAGCGAGCGAGCTTTCAGAAGCACTGCATCGCGGTGGCAGAGAGCTTGTAGTATGAGCTGGCTGTCCCAGCTGTAGACCATGTGCATGCTGTCGACGGTGGCGTGTCTTTGTTTAGTTTCCTGCCCGGCGACAAAAACAGGGTCCGCCGAATCCGGATAACGGGGGGCTTTCGGGTCGGTTCGGCAGGAATTGCCTGCCCTGTCCCTCGCTTGAACGACTATATATCATGTCGAGGGACGTAAACGCGAGGTAGTACCTGGTTTTAAGGACAATTGGCCCCTAGCCGGCCGCGGCCTGAGCTCGCGAATCCATTGGCTGTGATACATTTCTTTGTTTGGCCTCCATCGAGCAATTCATTCCCGGTTCGCTGCAATGTCTGCCATGTCCAAGCCCCTCGTCCTCGGCGCCATCGCGGCCTCGGTCGTCGCCCTCTTCTTCCTCTTCAAGGCGCAGTCCAACAACTCGGTATGGCAATAAGATCTAAAGGACGATCATGGCTCATGCGACGCTCTGTAGGAATCGTCGAACGCCACCAAGGAAGAGGCTGGCGAGCGCTCGATTGCGGCGCCGGTCGCGCCCTCGGCGTCGCTCCCGTCGCTCCCCAAGGATCAGCTCCTGTCGATCTTGACCATCATCTCGACGCAGATGGGCCAGATTGTGCTCTCGCTCGCCAACATTGAGCAGAAGATCCGCCAGGAGTCGGCCCAGAGCGGCCGCTCGCTCCCGGAGGACCAGCTTGCCGCGTACCTCATGGGCCAATTCGAGGAGGCCATGAAGGCGATTGAAGCCCAGGCCTACAGCAAGCACAACACGTCGGAAGACGAGGTGCGCATTGCCACCGAGTACTACGAGTCGGTCGAGGACCCGGAAGTCCACGCCGCCGTCGGCAAGCTCCAGGAGCTCTACCGCCTGATCACGGGCGCCGGTGCTGCCGACGTCGAAGTTCCGGAGGACCTCACGCTTGAGAAGTTCCTGATCATCATGGAAGAAACCATGGAATCCCTCAACGTCGCGATGGAGGAAGTGTGCCAGGAGGTCAAGCTCCTCGACCCCGAGGACAAGGAGGAGGCCATCAACGAGCGTTACGTCAAGAAGGCCGACCAGCTCAGCGCCCAGATCCACGAGCAGCACGGCCTCTCGCGCGAGATCCTGCAGGCCGCCATGATGAAGTACCAGCAGGAGCCCATCTTCCTCCAGCGCATGACGGAGCTGCAGCACATCCAGAGCCAGCGCTTTGCGGCCGCCGGCTCGATCTTCAACGGCGAAGTCAACATGGGTCTCTCGGAGGAGTAAACTGCTTGTTAGAGAAGTTACACTATATATAATAGGTATGTTATACTGTGTCATCGACACGAAGGCCACAGAGCACACGATTGGCATCAGTGGTGAAGGCTAAGAACTTGGTGGTGGCGGCCAGCGGGACGCCTTCCTTCCCCAAAGTAGAATGATGAGCACAACCCATGACAAGGGCCGTCGACATCAGGGCAGTACCGTACTGTTGCTGCGGTAGCAACGGAGCACTGTGCTGGGCGTGAGCACTGTTAGCGAGCTGTCAACGACCGGGCCTTGACGCGGCTTCGCTGTCGCTGGTGACGTGGTGTCGGCTGTATCCGGATAATGGTGTTCGTGGCTGGCGATACAAAAAACAAAGTCTTTTTCACTCGAGAGGTCGACCATGTCCTACCGCAAGCCCAAGGGCTCGGCCAAGCCCAACGTCGCAGGCGAGGTCTACGACACGAACGCAGTCCCGGTCCGCCGCCCCACAACATCTAGCAGCGGCGGCATGACGCCCGAGCAGCGCGCCCAGATGGAAGGCATGACCAACATGATGAAGTCGATGGGCATGCCCGTGCCCGCAGGTATGACCCCCGAGCGCATGCTCCAGGCCATGAACGCCATGGGCATGGGCGGTATGCCCGGCATGGGCGGTATGCCCGGCATGCCCGGCATGGGCGGCATGGGCGGTATGCCTGGTATGGGTATGCCGCCGGGTATGGCCGGCCTCATGCCACCGGGTATGGCCGGCCTCATGCCGCCGGGAATGGACGAGTCGGACATGGACGGTATGGCCGGTATGATGGGCATGCCCCAAGGAGAGGCTGCGATCTACGGCAGCGGCGTTGCACACGGCACGGACTTTTCGCGCTGGGCGACGTTCTACCCCAACTACATCGACTCGGGCAAGACGAACGCCGACGGCCGCCGCATCCCCAAGGCCATGTCGTGCGACCGCCCGATCGTCGAAGAGATGGCCGAGGTCTGCCGCTACTTCAAGCTCGACCACGTCACGGAACCGTACAAGGCGTACTCGCGCGACTTTCTCGTGCCTGGCCGCGTCCGCGTCAAGCTCGTCGATGCGAATCGCAACCCGCTCCACGCCGAGATTCGGACGCGGAAGGACCTCATGCTCAAGATGGGCGAGCTCATCCCGAAGCTCCAACTCCGAAAAGACCGCTTGGCCCGCGAACTCGAAGCCGCCAAGGCCGCGACGACCGGTGCGCCGGCGACCGCCGCCGCGAGCAGTAAGAAAAAGGGCAAGAAGAAGGGCCGTAGATAAACCACCTGTGTATATACGCGTGCGATTCAATGTACATGCACGATACATGCGACTTGGTTTGTTACTTTCGGCGGCCGCGGCCGGGCGCCGCTGGGCGTGCAAACGCCTTGGGCTGCACCAGAGTCGCCTCGTCGAGGTCCGTCGCCACGTCGGCGCGAATGGCGTCGGCCACTGTCGCCACGTCCGTGATCTCAATCTACTCAGCACCCATGGCTCGCCAGCATACAAGGTCATACTATTTCGTACCGTCTTGTCAATGGCAATGTGATGGGCCGGGAGGAGGGCGAGGACCGACGCCTTTGCCGTCGAGTACGTCATCTTGGCGCGCACCGGCGCGTCGTCGGGGCACACGTACAAGAAGACGACGCCGGTCGACGAGACGCGGTACAGGACGTAGCTCGGCGCGTGCTTGGTCATCTCGCTGCTGAGGAGGCTCTCGTGGACGTTTGGGAGCGCTTTCGCCACGACAAGCGCTTCGTTTTCGAGGTGCAAACTCAGAAAGGCCGGCGACGTCGCAATGGCAAAGGTGTCGAGCGCCGCAGCGCAGGCGGGCGTGAGCCCAAAAGGCATGACCGACATGGCGCTCGCCTTCACCGAGAGGTCGCGCTCGAGGCGCGCCTCTTCCTTGAGCAAGACCTCCTTCTCGCTGAGCGGCCCCGAGTTGTTGTGCATGGTCGAGAGCACGTCGTGGAAGGTAAAGGCCGCGAGGTCGGTCGTGTGCACGTCGCCGACAAAGTACGAGAGGCCGAGCTGCTGCTTGAGGCAGTCGCGCGCCGAGGCGTACAGCATCTTTTCACGCGCCGGCAGCGTGTCGGCCACGTGCGCAATCAGAATCCACTTCCACGGCCCGTTGGAGCTCGCAATGTGGAAGAGGAGGAGGCTCGGCGCCGTCGTCGACGCTTGGATATTCGCCCACTGGGCCTCGGGCGCCTCATCGACGGGAAAGGCCGTCGCACACACGAGCGTCTCGTTCTCGACCTTGACGTCCAAGCAGCGCGTGCTGTTGCCGTCCTGTGCCTGCTGGAAGAGCGTCGTGAGCGCGTCGCCGACGCGGAGGATCTGGCTGTTCATCGCTCTAGTGACTTTGCCGCAAATCTTTGGAGCCCATCCGGATACACTACAAAATTACACGATCTTGCCAGCGGACCAACTTTCGAGCGCCTTCACGCTCGCGGTAACCAGGTAAAGGCGCCTTCTACCTCTCCATGCTCGCATCGGTGCCACATGCCTTTGGCTGCAATCAGTCGGCGACTACGATCAAGGGGAATTGCCCTTGACAGCGATGGAGTGGGACCGGGGACGTTGTGAGGCAGTCCATCAGTCATCGCACAGTCTAGTCGTACGCCACTTAAAAAGAAATCGGCAAAAATATTACTCGACGCGGGACTCGAACCCGCAACCCCCAGATTCGAAGTCTGATACGCTATCCATTGCGCCAGCCGAGCTGCTTGACATCGAATCTCATGTTTCGATTATGCTCAATGATTGCTGGCGCATGGATAAAGTTGGGTGTTTGTAGTCGACCTCCTTTTGGCAACGCCGCCAAAATTTTGTATGGGGCTGCGATGGCACCCGGCCGACCAACGCGAAGCACGACAGCCCGGGGCGAGAGCCTCCGTACGGCGGCCAAGGTGGCCACGCAGAAGATGACCGCGCCCAAGACAGTCCGCGCTGCGCGCATGCGTCGCGTTGTGTACGACGAGTCGGACGACGAGGACGAGGACGAGCCATCCGAGGAAGATGGGTCGGACGCCAACGAGGACCTCGACGACGACGACGAAGAAGAGGACGAAGAGGAAGAGGACGACGACGAGGAAGAGGTCGTCGACGCCAAGGTCGAAGCCGAAGGAAAGCGAAAACGTCCGGCGAAAAAAGAAGAACAACCTACGAAGCCGAGTCCGATGAAAGCCAAGCCGCCTCCGCCGCCCAAAGAGGAGAAGACGCCCGAGAAGGACCCGCCACCGCCACCGCCACCGACGCCTCCGCAAGCGCCGGCCGAGCCTGACGATGCGCCCGAGCCGGACCACGACGGCGGCGACGACGACCCCGACGACGACGAAGACGAGGACCTCCGTGTGCTGCTGGAGACCGAGACAGACGAAGAGCAGCTCTTGCAGCTCATCAACGGGAGCCTAGGACAGCTCGCGCGGACAGGCGACGCGCCGGGCCGCGAGCTCTCGCTGGCTTTTCTCACGGCCGTCGGCGCCTCGCCGCTCAAGTTCCAGTCGCCCAACATTCTCAAAGCGCTCATGCGCATGCTTCGGAGCAAATTCCAGCGCGATCGGTCCGGGTCGCTCGAGAAGAAGCCGCCGACAAAGCCAAGCGCGTCGCTCGCGACCAAGCCGACGACCAAGGAGCCGGTCAAGGCCATCACATTGGCTGTCCTCGTTGCCAACCTCTTGGCCAAGATCCTCAAGGCCGCCATGGCTGCGTCCTCGACGTTTGCATGGCCTGACGACTGCGTCAAGGTGTTTGTCGACGACTCGCTCAACTCACGCGCGTGGGTCGACCACGAGCTCTGCGCGCCTTTTCTGACGTTGCTCAAGGCCGAGATGGCCGCCCAGCACCTCTCCAAGGACGTGTCGAGCCTCATCATGGAGCACCTGCTCTCGAAACTCAACGACATCAAGAAGCAAGGACCGGGGAATGCGCCGTCGACGAGCCTCAAGCAGGTCATGCTGACGCTCATGGACCTCACGGTGCTGCCGCAAGGCCGCCTCGTCGCGTCGTCGAACCTCGACATCTGGTTTGCCAACACGACGTACAAGAATTTGGCGCGGGAGCTCTTGCTCAAGTGCGCGCGGGTATACATCTCAAATTCAATCTCAATCGCCATATCTCAAATATGATGCTAGGCCTGTACGACGCTGGAACGACACGACATGGAGACGGTCGAGAACCTCCTCAACATGAAGTTCAAATCTGTGTCGTTTCCGCAGCTCAAGACCGAAGTGTTCTCGACGCTCGTGCGGCAGCGCCCCGAGTACGTGGCCATCGCGATGAAGGTGGTGCTTGCAAAAGAGCGGCTCGGCGCGACGGTCAAGGACGTCGACAACCTCAAGATGATGCCGCTCATCTTCCGAGAGACGGCGCGCGCGGTCGAGCGCGACGAGGCCGACGACGCGCGCATGTTTCGCCGGCCGAACGCGCTGCACGCGGGCACCGAGTCGAGTGCTGCGTTGGCCGCGGTGCTCCAAGAGATGGCTGCAGTCCCGAGCAACCTCCCGACGCTCAAGAACACGCTGCGCAAGGTCTTCAAGAGCCTCAACCCCGACCAGCTGGACGTTCGCGCGTTCTGCGCCGGCCTCCTCACGCTGCCGCCCCACGGGTCCATGGAGCTCTACCTCGTCATGGGCGACCTTGTCTCGCTCGTGCTCTTTCTACAGGGGACGACGGTCAAGAGCCTGCAAGTGTCGGTACCGGACACGTCGGCGTCGTCGAGCGTGCGCATGGGCGGTCTGCTCTCCAAGAACGCGGCCGAGAAGCCGGCACGACGCCTTCTGAATGTCAACAACCCGCGCAAGAAGGAAGCGGCGCCAAGTGCGCCGGCACCGAGCGTGATTACGCCTTCGCTCCGCGCCAAGGAGGAGCTCGCGCAGCTCATTGCCGACGTCCAGCGCATGGCTGTCAACTGGTGCCACGAGGTTTACCAGCAGCTGCAAGGGGACATTATGCGGCTCTTCTCGGCCGTCATGCGCAAGATTCTGTTTTTGGATGCGGCCCCCGACGGCAATGTACGCGCGTTTGACAGCATAGGCTGGGAACTATCCTCTCTGTAGGCGACCGAGCACGACCGCGCGTGCTATGCGTTCTGCAAGGACATGCTGCCGCTCCACGAAGTTACGGTGGCGGGTATGGTTGGTCTCTGCTTTTACGTCGCGCCGACCGACGCCCACGAGCTCCTCAAGGTGCTCGATACGCTTGTCACGCGCGCTGCCGAGGGCCACCTTGTGCGGGAAAGCTACTTTCAAGGCCCGACGGCGCATCAGCTGCACGACTACGTGGCGGCCGGCGGTCTCCTTGGGCTACAGATCTCGCGCACGGACTTTGTCTTGCACTTGTACGAAGCGGGTGTCGTGCGCGGCCACACGTACGAGGGCAAGGCAGTGAGCTACGCCGAGCTCTACTGGCTCAGCTGCGCCATTTTGCTCGTCCTCGGCGTCTTCTCGCCGTCGACGATTGGCGCTGAAATCTGGTCGGCGATCCCGACCATGCGCTGTCTCATGCAAATGGCCATCACGGGCCGGTTCCGCTTCCCGCCCGTCGAGCCCGAAGATCCCAAGCTCTTTGGCCCCGAGGTGATGGGGCACGGCAGCCTTGTCGCGATCAACCAAGCGTATACTGAGTGGGAACTGCCGTTTCTGCAGAGCCAGCAGCTTTTGACAGACGGTACGCTGCTTGTGTCGATGCCGCCGGATGCGATGGCGCGGTGCCCGCCGCCCGACACGTTGCGCAAGGTCGAGGCGCTCGACAAGGCGCTCCGGCTTGGCGTCCGGCTGCGCCAAAGCCGCGACTCGGACTTCCTCATGAACATGGTCGACGTGACTGTGGCCGGCGGCGCGGCGAGCTGGTCCGAGGCGCCCGAGCAGATCTGGTGGATCGTTGAGATCGTCTGCGACGAGCAAGAGACACTCACGTATCTGCCTCGCAAGTGCCTCTGCGAACTGCTGCTTCTTGCGTACGTCGACGTTCGGTCGATCCCCGAGGCCGCCAAGTTTGCGCACGCGTCGCTGCTCACGCACCAAGTGCCCCGCTTGCTCACGCGACTCAAGGTCCCTTTCTTGTCTATGGACGCGCAGAACCATATCTTGTGTGCGTAGGACGCCATGGCCGGGACAACGGAGGAAGCCATCGACGTGCTCTCGTTCTTTTTGGACCGCCTCGTGTCGGCCAACATGGACACGCGCCGCATTTCGTCGCACGTGCTCGGGCTCCTCACGACCGACGGCGACGCGAGCGCGCTCATTAGCCACCACTCGATCCAGTTTGATTGGCTCGCAGCGTTGACGCGGCTGCCGTCGTTTCCGGCGCTGCATGCGCGCGTCCTCTCGTCGCTCGAGAACGTCTTGGCGCACGAGTCGTCGATCGACGGCCTCAAGCGCTGCCTCAATGCGCTCTACGATCTCTTTGCGAAGAAGGACTTGGAGCTCCAGCTCGCCGAGGCGGTCGGCCGGCTCCTTTCCCAGCGCACGTCAGTGGCCCGGCTCTTGCTCCAGGACGTGGCGATGCTAACGCGCGTCGTTGAAACGCTCTCAGCCGCTGTCCGCGTCGCCTCTGGAACGACGGATATCCCGGCCGGGTGGGTCTCATTCCTCACGAGCACGGGGTCGACGCTGGCGCTGCCGCCGACGATCGTGTCGGGCGTCGTCGAGGTCCTCAGCAGCCCCGTGGCGTTCCCGAGCAGCCTCCAAGACGACTACATGGCGCTCATCGACGCCTTCTTTCCGACCCAGACCGACGCTGGTTTGCTCTCGCCAAGCCAAACGACGTATGCGTGCTCGGCCGACCACCTCACGCGTCTCGCTTGCGTCGACAATGACCGGCTCATGCAAGCGGCGATTCGAACCATGTCGGTACCGTCGCTCTGGCACCTGCTCCTCTCGTACGGGCGGTCGCCGCGCTCGATGGGGCTGCAACTCGACGTGCTTGCGGCGCACCTTATGCGCGACGATAGCACGTGTGCCGCTGCCCTTTTGCAGTGCACCTGCCGCCCGATTCTGTCGGACGCCGCTGCCGACGCGCTCGACCATTTGGATATGTATGTGCGCCAACCGTCGTATGCGGACGTGGCGGCCAGCGACGCCTGCCAAGTGCTTCTGCGCTGGCTTCGCGACGCGGCCCACGTCGACGAGACCGAGCCCTTGCCGCCCGCGGTGGTGCCGTGTCGCCGAACGCCGCCATTGACGCCACTGGCGCCGACGCCGTCGCTCGATGACCTCTTTGCGTCGATGGACGTGGCGCCCCGCCGCCGCGCGCCCCGCCGGGCCGCGTTGCCGACAATCGAGACCAACGATGTGATATGTGCTTGGATCGCAGCCGGGACACATGCCAACGAAATCGTCGAGTGGACCACCATGCTGGCGTCGACCAACTCGACGCTCATTCCGGCGCTGGGACGCGCGCTCGCCGCGAGCCAGAACGTGTCGCTCATCCGCACGGTCCTCGCGTCCGTCCCCACTGCGAGCAGCCATCTTTTGTCGACGCTTCTCGACTCGCCATGGACGAGCGCGCCGCTTGTCGGTGTCCTTCTCGACCACGTCTGCGCCAACGTGGCGCACATTGAGGCCGACGCCATGCTCGAGCCGCTTCTGCATCTCGTGCTGCACGAACAGACGCTGGTGAACCGCACGCACGTGTCGCCGTCGCGCTTGGCGCTCGTCGCGCACTTGGCGTTTGTAAACCATTGCAGCATTGTGCTCGTGCTCCAGCGGCTCATGGACTCGTGCTTTGATGCAGCGACCGAGCCCGTCGCCCACGCCTTCCTCTTGGTTCGTCAGTCTACGGTTGCTATGTGCTGAGGTGTCGTAGGATTTGTACGGACGCGAGCCGCACACGGTGGCGATGCATTTGGACACGTGCTTTCCTGGCTGGCCACAAGCGTTGGCAGCCGTGACCCACCTCGACATGCGGGGCGCGGGGGCGCTCCTCGAGGCGAAACTCGACGCCGCGCTCTCGAGCGCCGCCACAAAGGAAACCCGGTCGGTGCTGCGCCGCACCGGCCTTTTGCACCCGTTGCTCGCCGTCGTCAAAGTCACGTCGGTTGTCGCGATGCTGCATGGGCAGCCGTGGCACCTCCTGCACGATCAAATGCATGTGGTCGAGAACGTAGGATACAGCGTGTCCGACAAGGTCTAACGATGGTTAGGTGCTGCTACTGGTGGACGTGACGAAAGACTTGGTGCTCGGGCGACGTGCGCTCTTGACGCAGCTCGTGCAGACCTTGCTGTACCTCTTGAGCGCCGTCACCAAGCACGACGACCGCGGCGGCGCGCACCCTATCGCGCTCCGCATGCTGCAGACCATGCAGCTCCTTGTGTATGCGCAGCCCGAGGCCATGGCCCCGTACCTTGCGTCTGCTCCGTACCGCGCGCATTGGTAGTGTGCACTCTGCCGCAATACGTACAAATGGTCGTTGCTTAGGAAAACGGCGCTGGCCGCCTCTGACGCGTCAGCGTTTCCGGTCCTCTCCACGTGCGTCGAGTCGGGCCAGTGCTCGGAGGGCATGGTCCCGCACGTACCGCCGCTTGTGCTACCCCGCGAGGTCCGCGTCGTCTTTGCTTGTGGTGCCAACGTTTGTTGACGTAGACGCCGATCCGGGACGTGGAGCAAACCCTCGAAGAGGTTCAGGCGTCGTTCGAGGCCACTTATGCGAGCAGCGCGCGCACGTCGGTGCTGCCAGCGCTCGTACAGTACGCGGTCGCGCAACCCGCCAGCCTGAGCAAGAAGGCGGTGGGGCATTTGTGCCAATGCCTTTTGCTGGCGATGCACGCGGATGCTGCGTGTGCCCCGGCGGCGACCGAGGCGTACCTTGCGTGCCTCTCGTCGACCAAGGTCGGGCTCCGCGAAGCGGCGATGGTGTCGCTCGGCGACATGCTCGTGTACTGCTCGAGCGCGCGCGCGCACGCGATCCTCTCGCACCTGCTGCTCGACGACAGCGACCTCGCCAAGGCCAGCGTCGCCCAAGTGTTCAAAACCGACTTGTACAAGATCTAAGTCGATTACGTCATTCATTCGTACTGCGCGAGCCGTTGCTTCTTGCGCGCAGCGTCTTTGCCGGTCGCGATCTTCTTGCGATTGACGTCCGTATAGTACCGGTCGCAGACGTAGCCGCCGGCGTTGGCACTGTTGACGTTGTTGCCGCGGTGGCCGTTGGGGCCTCGGTAGTCGGGTTCGCACGGGGTGCAGCTCGACGCGGCGGTGAGGCCCTCGGTCATGCTGTACGTGCCGTACGGACACGGCGCCGTGCACGCCCGCGTCGTCAAGCCGGCGGTGGCCCCGTACGTGCCCTTGGGACACGGCGTGCAGTCGTCGATGGACGTGGCGCCCAGCCTACGCCCCCATCGTCAAGATGATGGTGATGATGATGTGCTTGTTGAGGACTTGGCACCTGTCCTGGTAAGTGCCTTTGGGACACGGCCCACTGCAGGCGCTGGACTCGAGCCCCGGCAGCTTGCCGTAGACGCCGCGCGGGCACAGCTGGCACTCGGTGAGCGACAGGCCATTGCCGGGCTGGCGGTACATGCCTAGCGGGCACGGCACAGGTCGCGGTTGCACGCCTCGGTACATGGCGGCTAAGTAGACACAGTAGTATCACGTCGGCCACAGGGGTCGAGGCGTACTGGGCGAGACGGCCTGGGGTCCGTGTACGACGTAGAGCTGCAGCAACCCGCCTGTTGAGATTGCACCAAGCTGCATGGTAGTACGTGGCAGCGTACCAAGAGGGACGAGCGCCGCTGCGAGGGCGACGCACACGCGCATCGTAACTTGGATGACGAAACGGACAGGTATAAATTAGATCTTATCATTGCGACGGCCACTTGGAGAGGACGCGCTGGACGTTGCGCTGGACGACGTCGTCGGGGCTCTCGTCGCTGACGTGGCGGAGCGTCTGCACAAAGAGCGCATCGGCCGCCGCCAAGGCGCCGCGACATGGCGCGTACTCGCAGAGGTTGCCGAGCGAGAAGAGGAGGATGCGCGCGGTGGGCACATCGAGCTCGTCGACTGCGCTGTCGTAGAGCGCGACAGGCGCGGACGCAGCCAGAAGGCTTGGTACGCACGTGGCCGACTGCCGCACGAGATTGCCGAGCGCCGCGCCGGCGTTGGCGCGCGTCTTGGCATCGGCGCTGCGTAAGGCGAGCACGAGCGGCGGCACTGCTGCTTGGAGCACACTCGAGAGAACGTCGCTGTGGAAGGCGGCGTTGCCGAGCGCAAAGCAAGCGTACCGGCGCACGGCCACGTCGGTCGATGACGCGCACGCGACGAGCGCGGCAAGGACACCGGCGGACGCCAATGGCTCGTACAGCGCGCCCGAGTGCCGGCAGAGGTTGCCGATGCAGTTGCAGGCTTTGGCGCGCACGCCGGCGTCGACCGACTCGAGGAGAAGACGTTGCAGGTCCTCGAGCAAATGCGGTGCGGTCGCAAAGGCCGCGTAGTGCGCCTTGGATGCGCGGGCGACGTGCGTCAAAAGCACGAGCGTGTCGAGGACGATCGCGGGTGTTGACGACGTGAGCAACCGTTTGGCTTGGAGCGTCTCAAGCCCGTGGGCAGAGGCGAGCTGGAGGCTAAAGTGGGGCGAGCTCGACACGAGGCGCGCGAGGAAGCTCAGTGGCAAGTCCATCTCGAGGTCGTGGGCGTCCATAACGCGGAGCAGCGCCGAGAGCACGTCGCAGGCGTACACGACCTCTTGCGTCTGAAACAAAAACTCCTCCGACGCTGCCGCGCACGTGAACGGGAGGCCGAGGATCTTGACGACCGCATGGACGAGCGCCTTGACCGCTTGGGGGCCACCGCCGAGCACGTCCGGCCAGTCGGCGAGCGCTGCAATGTGCGTCGGCGCGTCCAAGAGGCGGATGAGCTGCGGGAGCAGGCTTGCCTGCCGCGTTAGATGCCGGTGAAGGAGGCACCCACCGACGTTCAAAAGCTGCTCCGTGAGCCCGCGCAGCCACTTGAGCAGGCAAAAGAGACCCCACGGCGAGAGCGCGTCGTTTTGCAGGAGGGCAATGAGGCGCGGCCACATGTTGCACTCGTCGAGCAAGAGGAGGAAATGCTCGAGGCCGGCCACGTCGCGGTCGTCGACGAGGCGCGACATGGCGCGGTACAGCACGATGACGACGCTATCGAGAGCGCCGTTGGCGCGGAGCCCAAAGCATGCCACCGCCAGAAGAAAGACTGGGGACGGCGGGCGCTGCAACAGCGAGACGAGGTGCGGCAGCGTCGTCGCGTCGACGATCGGCGTCCGCGCCGGCGTCACAATGTGATCACCGAGGAGCGTGCAAAGCGCGGCGCCGACACCCGCGTGCACACCGTCGCTCAAATGGTTGGCGACGATCGTCGCCATGGAAAACACAAGGCCCCGGCGCTGGGCGACCGCCAAGAGCTCGAGGCCAAAGTACCGCTCGTACGCATTCCAGTGAGCGCATGGCGCCAGGAGCACGCGCAGCAACGTTGCGCTATGGTCGTGGAGGAGCTTTTTCGAAAACGGCGCCGACGCCCGCGCGCAGTGCCCGAGGATCTTGAGCACACTGGCGACCATTGTCTGGTCGTCTTGCTCGTCGTCGTCGTCGTCCGCTTCGCCATGTGCATCGTCTGCGTGCTGCACGAGGACGTCGAGAAGACGGTCGAGGCCGTGTTGCAGCAGTGCGTTCGCGACCAGCGTGTGGGTGTGGATGCGGGTCTGGTACGCAGCGTGCAGGGCGTCCATGGCGGCGCGGGGGCAGCGTGCGACGACAGGAAAGGGCGTCGACGCCACCGCTTCGTGCCCCGCGGTCGGGTGGACGAGCGCGGCGAGCGCGTAGACGCTCACGTCATCGCCAATCTCAAGACACGAGCAGATGCACTGCAATAGCGGCGTATGGGTCGAGAGAAGCGCTGCGTAAACGCCTGCGACGGTGTCATGGTCGGCAAGAAGACACCCGAGCCACTTAAGCGCCTTGGTGTGCAAGCCGCTCAAGTTTGGATCCGATAGGACGGCGTGCATCGCGCTCAGCTCGGCGGCGACATTCTCGATGTGGCCCGGCACCATAAGCGTCCGCACCAACTGCAGCGCCACGTCGGGCGAGGTCCGCAGGACGAGCTGCGGTGCGTGCGTGACGAGCGCGCGTCGCAGCGCGGCGAGGGACGGCGACGCGTCGTTCTTGCTGCTCTTGGAGGCGTGGTACATGACGCGGTGCAGCACGTACAGCATACACCGAATCTCATCGTCGGGCGCATCGTTGGCCGTGCATGTCAGTGTGACATCGGCGGCGAGCGCCGGCGTCGCCGCGACAAACGCCTCGTAGGAACCGGCCGACGCCAACGCGGCTTCGTGCTGGGACCAGCGCGCGATGGGCGGTGGCGCGACCCGCGCCGTTGTTTCGTTGACGACCGCCACTGGCTGCAACTGGCCCGTCTCGGGGTCGACGGGTCGCCACTCGGCGCTCTTGTGCACCGGCGGCGCGCCGTCGTCAAAGAACTTGGGCAGTCGGCGCACCTGGGCTTCGAGGGCCTGGCGCGCCGTCGTCTGCTGGATGGTCTCGCACGCGAACGGGTGGGCGAGGATCTCGGGCCAGCTCAGGCGCTTGGCTGGGTCTTTCTGGAGCAAGCCGGTCAAAAAGTCTCTGAAGTCGTCGCTCATCGTCGGCGGGTACGTGACGCTCTCCTTGACAATGAGCTGGATGAGCGTCACAATCTTATCCGTGTAGAACGGCGGGCGGCCGACCGCGAGCTCGTACAAGATGACGCCGAGCGACCAGAGGTCGACCGTGTGGTTGTACGGCATCTCCTTGACGAGCTCGGGCGCCATGTACAACGGCGTGCCCTTGATGGACGTGAGCACGCTCGTGTCGGCCGAGATGGCGCGGGCAAAGCCAAAGTCGCAGAGCTTGATCTGCTGCTTCGTGCCCACGAGGATATTCTGCGGCTTCATGTCGCGGTGGATGATGCGGTTCGTGTGGAGGTAGTAGAGCGCTTGGAGGAGCTGGACCGCGATCTTCTTGATCTCGTCTTCGGGCAGCTGCCGGTCGTCCTCGAGGATCTGGTACAGTTCGCCCTGGCCGTACTCGGTCACCATGCAAAACTCGGCCTCGGTCTCAAACGAGTCGAGCATCGAGATGATGTTGGCGTGGTTGAGCTGCCGCAAAATGTGAATCTAGCCAAGGAAGATATGACATAGACAGGCATGTGGCATACTAGTATACCTCTTGGCGTAGGTTCTTGAGGTCCTTCTCGCTCTTGCCGCGCTTGGAGACGAACTTGAGCGCGACGATGTGGCCTGAGTACTTGCGCCGCCCGCGGTAGACCTTGCCGAACGAGCCTTCGCCGATGCGCTCAAGCACGTGGTAGTGCTGCATCGCCGACAAGTGCAAATTTAGAACCCGCCGTCCGGATACCATGGCGCCGCCATGCAGGCTAGACGCACGCAGCTTCTCCCTGTCCATGGACCTCCCACGCTGGTGTCTGCTCGTGTTGCGCGCCGGTGAGAGCGTGCAGGGACTGTGCCTGCCATGCCACGAGCCTGTTGATCGTGCTGTACACGTGTACTGGCCTGCAACGATCGGCACCAGGTCCAACGTTGGGTGCATTTAGCCAGACCCAACTTCAACCTCGTCGCCATGCGAGGGCGCCGAGGTGCGACCACTCTGCGCGCACAAGCCGCCCGGCGGCGCTACCAGCCGCAGCATCGCTCATGGCAATGGCACTCGCCCGGCGGACCTTTGTGGTACTGTTTCCGGCGACCGTATCCGGATATGGAAGCAATGCTCGAAGGGTCGTCGGCCGGATCCATCCTCGATCAAGTCGCGTCTCCAAATCGCATGGGCAGGCGCGTGCTGGCCTGGAGCCTCCTCGTCCTTCTTCGGCTCTTCCTCGCGCCATGCAGCGAGGCTGCTGTCTTCTACCCGGAAGACGTCCCGAGCGTCCCGAGCAACGTCTACGCGTATGCCGAGAACACGTCGGCGCTGCGCGTCCAAGTGCTGCCGCCGTATGGGATCCTGCCGCTCGGCAGCAACGGCGAGCCCGTGCTCGCGTACCAAGTCGACGTCGCGACGCGCATCCCAGAGGTCCAGACGTTTGCGATCAGTAGCAACGACGGACCGATCGCGTCGGGTACGTACCGTCTCTCGTTGACGAATGCACATGGCGCGTTTGCGTCGCCCAACTGCGTGGCATGGAACGCGACGGCCACGCAACTTGCGCTCGCGCTCAACGAGCTCCCGAACATTGACGGCGTCAGCGTGACGCAGTCGGCCTTTGGCGCTGCGCCACACGGCTTCATTTACACGATCTCGTTTACAGGCCCGGTCCTCGCCAACGGCCCACAGCCCAACGTGCTCGTCGGCAGCGTCTGCTCGCCCTTCTTGCCCGCGAGCAACCTCGTCTCGCTGACCGGCGCGCGCGTGACGCCGGGAACCTATGGCTTTGTGCCCGAAGTGTGGCAGCTCATGACGACAACGAATGGCGTCGGCCTTGGGGGAACCATGGACCTCTCGGTTGGCTACCAAGGCGACTGGGTGGCACTACCCACCGTGACGATCAGCGTCGATGCCGGGTCTCGCGTGGCGGTGACAACCGTCGCCAACTCGCTCAAGGGCCTTTTGAGCCGCGGCGACGTCGTGCGCATTGGCGGGCAGCGCTTCCGGATCCACGCGTCCGCGCCCTTCACCGACGTTCAAGTACCGCTCGACACCAAGCACATCCTCGGTGCCAACAACGTACCAGTCTACGTGTACGACACGGCCGTCGGCCAAGTCGCCGTGACGCAAGGCAGCGCGACCGTGGCGACGTCGACCGACTTGACACTGACGGTGGCCGTCGGCGACGACATCCAAATCGGCGGCCAAGAGTTTAGCGTCCACGCCATCACGACGTCGACCGTGACCCTCGGCAGCATCGCCAACGAGCTCGTGCTGGCGCCGTGGACCCTCGCCTCGTCGAACCAAGCGACGGTACTGCGCCGGAAGAAGGTGACGGTCCGCGCCGATGCCACGCCACGTGAAATGCAAGCGCTTCTGTCGTCGCTGCCGGGCCTCGGCACGGCAGCCGTCTCGCGCGTCGGTCCGTCCAGTCAACTAGGCTACGTGTGGTCGATCACGCTATCGTCGCTGGGCCCGACGAGCTGCCCGACCTCGCCGTGCCTCCGCGTCGATCCGCACTTGACCGACGAGTACGGAGGAGCTTGTGTTGGGTGCGCGGCGACCCTCGCCCCTGTACCCGGCAGTGTCGGCGTCCTTCCCGACTTTGGCACCCTTCTGTCGTCAACGGTGCTTGGCAGCGCCGTCTACGAGGTGCAGTCGATCACGACGTCAGCGACTACAGGACCCATTGGCGGCTACTTCTACCTCAACTTTGGCGCGTACTATACGTCGACAGCGTCCTTAGGCGCGCTGCTCAAGTACAACGAGCTCGCGAGCGACGTGCAGACGAAGCTCCAGGCCCTCCCGACGATCGGCTCTGTCAACGTCTCGCGCACGGCGATCGGGCTCGGATACCAATGGCTCGTCACGTTCACGTCCAACATGGGTCCGCTTCCGCTGCTAAGTCTGACGGGCAACTTCCTCTCGGGCGCGGGCGCGACGATCACGGTCGCCGAAGTGACGAACGGGGTCCCGGCTATGTTTGAGACTGTGCTCGGCGGCGTCTCGAGCGCAGCACCACTGGCCGTGCGCGCACGCGCGCAAAATGGCATTGGGTGGAGTCCCGGGTCCAATCTGCTGCAGGCGTACGGCCAAGGGACCATGCAGCTGCAGGCGTACACGCACCGACCACCGACGGTGCCGCAAATCGCGTCCATACTCCCCGTGTCCTTTTCGCAGCTCCAAGTGACGTTTGTGCCGCCGACCGACAGTAGCGACATCACCAGCTACGAGATCGAGGCGACGACGGACGCTGGCTTTGGCACACCGATGGTCGTCGCCATCGACGTGTACAGTCAGGTCCCCAATGACATGCTAGGAACCTTTCAGCTCTCGTACGGCAGCCAGTTGTCGCAACGACTGCCCGTGGACGCATCGGCGAGCGCGTTGGCCGCCGCACTCAACCGCCTGCCAACCATGCGTCCCGTGACGGCATCGCGATTGCTCTTTGTTCTTGGAGGTGGCTCGGCCGCCGATGCCGTCTCGGCCTTCTCCTCGTCTCTCGGAGCATTGACGCTTGGCGCACCGTTGACCTCGAGTCAAGTGGGGTTGCTCCCGGTGGGCACAGTGCTCGTTGTCAACCAGTTGTTGTTTACGGTCGCGTCGACGCCGCTTGCTGGTGATATTGCCGTCGCTGTGACCCCCAACGTCCTTGGCACCGGGAGTTTTGCGGGCACGTTTGCTCTCTTTGTAGTGGACACCGTTGGAAGCGTACGTGGACCGCTCGGGTACCGATGGCGGGTGACGTTTCCCCAGTCGTCGTTGAGTAACAACCGCGTGTCCTCGATCGATGTCACCACGGCGCAAGGACTGAAAGTCGTCTCGTCGCTCACGTCGGTCGCTTCGGGCGCAACCATCACGACACCGGCGGTTGCGGTACTGACGCCGCCAACGTTTCCTGCACATTACAGCTCGCTTGTCCTAAGTGCATCCAGCAGCAAGTGCAACACGTTTGTCGTCGGCCCGTCGTCGGCCACGCAAATTCTGCAGCTGTTTGCACCGACCACCGTCTCGGCCGGCTCGTACCAGCTCCAGTTGGAGGCGTCCGCCACTGCGTGCATCCCCTTTAATGCTGTCGCAAGCGGAAGTGCGCAGTCTCTCAAGACACTGCTCATGGCGCTGCCCAACGTCGGCCGCGTCTCGGTCGAGAGAACCGATGTCTTCAAGCAGGTGCTTTTACCGGGCAGCCAAGTGGCCGCTGTCACGGGCTACAGCAGCTCGACAGGGCTGCTCACTATCGTGAGCACCGGGGGCCCGGGGCTCACCACCGCCCAAGCCGCGGCCCTTCCCGTCGGTGCGCTTCTCCGGGTGCAAAAGAATGCGGGCGACACGACGCAAGACGCATGCACCTTTACCGTGTCGACGGCGCCGGCCGCCCAAGCGACGACGATCGCAGTCGCCTTGCCCGACCCCTCGAAGCCGTGTGCCACCTTCACCGGCGAGTCGCGCAGCTTGCGGCTCTTTGATCTGCCAACATACAAGATACAGTTCTATGGCGACTACCCCACTGGCGTCTGGCCAACGCTGCGGGTGTTGAATGCCGGGTCCGGGTCCTGCGCCGCGTGGGCGCCGGCCGTGGCCGTCAAGAGTCGTATCGGAACACTCAAGTACGAAGGCCCGTGCGCGTCCGGATCGCCTGCCATTCAGACGCTCATCGCAGATGCCGACTCGCCACTGGGTGGCACGTTCACGCTTTTCTATCGGGGTCTGAAGTCGGCGCCGCTCAGTGTGACAGCGACGACGGCGGCCGCGGTCGCCGCCGCCATGCAGGCCATGGTCAACGGCCCCGTGACGGTCACGACGCTCCGTCACCGGACGTACGGTCGTGCGTGGCAGGTCACGTTTGCGCCGACGATTACCGACGCGATCGACACCATCGTGGTCGACGACGCCTTCTTGACCGGCACGAATGCGGTCATGCAGTCGTTTCCGGTGGTCGAGTTTACGTCGACGTCGGCGCTGAATAGCTTGTCGGGCGACTGGACGATTGCACTCGACGATACGGAAACGACTCCGATTGGCGTCGCCGCGACAATGAACAAGGTGATTGCCGAGCTCGAGAAGCTCTACAATGTCAACGTCGCCATGGCCCTCACCAATGTCCCGAGCGATCAGAGCCAGATTGGGTACACGGCTCTTGCACTCTCGGTCACGGCGACGGCCAACTCGCCCGTGCTCACGTCGGTGCTGTACAAGGCGAGCGCGATCGACCCGAGCTTGTACGTTGTCGCTGGGGACGTCATCCGCTTCAACGGCGAGACACACACGATCGTGTCCGTTTCGAGCGCCGACATTGTGCTGGCGGACAATGCGATTGGTGGCGGCACCTTCCCGGCGTCCGCGGGCACTCTCTTGCGGTCCACAACGTCAGCCCCAGGCTTCATCGCGACGTATGCCGTTGTTATCACGGTTGTTTCGGCCACGGCGGGTTCGACGACGCTGGTCGTCTCGGCGGGCAGTGGCATCGTCGCCGGCGATGTCATCTCGATCGGTGCAGCGTTCTATACCGTGCAACTCGTCAACGGTGTAACTCTGACACTGGCGACGGCGTATGCCGGTACCGCCGTCGTTGCGTCGACGCCGGCGACGCCCGTTTACCGCAACGCGTTCATTTCAACAACGGACCTCTCGTCGAATGTGCTGGTGGGGGACTATGTCTGGTACACTTGGCCCGACGGTACGTGGAGCGAGTATGTCGTGACGTCGGTCGGTGTCAACTGGGTCACATTTACTGGAGTCCTCAGAGCGCCAATTGTGCAAGGCACGCTGACGATTGGCGCCGGCGGCTTCCGGTACCCGATCGTCTTCAAGTCGTTGTACGGCAACCTGGCATCGGTGGACGCGCTTCCCGGGCTCAACTGGGCAGGCCTCGACGCGCGTTTGCGCACGACCCGGCCCTACTTTGTCGCGCCAAACACGGTCACACTAGGGACGCCGTCCAATGTGCAGACCCTAACCCTCTCGGCAACGTCCGCCGCCGCCATTGGTACTGGGGCAACGTACACGGTATCGTTCATGGGCGAGACGACGACAGCCTTGCCATGGTCGGCCACCACGACCACGATTGCGGCGGCGCTGCAAGCCCTCTCGGTCGTCGACGGCGTCACGGTGCAGTCGACCGCCGTTGGCGTTGGGTTTGTCCATACGATTACGTTTTGGGGCGCGAATTACAACCGCCGGACGCTCCCGCCACTCAGCACGACGTTCACCGTTGGGACGGGCGGCAACGCCGCTCAAGTCTCGATCACCCAGTTTACGACCAGCAAAGGCTCGCCCCACACGGCCAGTGGTCCGTGGTACACCGCGCTCAACGCTGGCGCCACGTACGCGCTGCGGATCTCGGCAACCAACGCGGCAGGGTTTGGCGCTGCGAGTGCCGCCGTCACGGCGTCGACGGCCATGAACGCCGTGCTTCCATCGCCACCTCGGGGTGTGACGTTTGACGTTGCTCACGGCGCCACGTGGCTGGACGTGCGCTACCAGCCGCCCATGTACCACGGCGGAGCGCCCATCTTTATGTACAATATCGAGTATACGTCGGACCCTACGTTCACCAACTTGGGCGTTGACGGCGGCACTATCACGGTGCGGCAGCAGTTTGAGATCCAACAAGTGGCCACCAGTTTCCGAAGGTACTTGGTCTCTTCTAGACAAGGTGTGCAGTCCTATTCTCTAGTGTAAATGGCCAAGGCGGTACGTTTACGCTGGCGTTTGGCGGTCAAGTGACAGCGCCCTTGCCGTACGCATGCTCGGCCGCTCAAATGACGTCGGCGCTGGTCCTTTTGACGGGCAATGCCAACGTCCCCGGGACACCGATCGTCGTCTCGCGCTTTGGTCTGGGGTGGGGCACGGCGTGGAAGATCACGTTCATGGCGAATATGGGTGACTTGGCGCTGCTGCGCGCCGACAGCACGATGCTGAATGGTGACTTGGCGCAGCTGCAAGTGACCGAGATCCAGCGTGGCACGCGCGACTTGAGTGTCGGCGCCTTTACGTACGATGTGCAAGACATCTATACGAGCGCGTCGTCGCCGCTGGTGGGTTCGTTCATCGTATCGTTCGACGGCGTCTGGACGGCACCGATCTCGGTGCTCGCGTCGGCGCTCGAAATGCAAACTGCGCTGCAAGCCACATCGTCCATCCATTCGGCCAAGGTCTCCAAGACGATCTTGAGCTCAGCGCTCAACACGGCGTGCTGGTCCGTGACGTTCGCACACATCAAGAACAACATCGTGTCGGGCTCGGGCAACATCTTTCCCCTGCAGATTGTGACGGCGACGCTAACGGGCACCCAGGCCAGCGTACAAGTGGCCAAGAAGGTGCACGGCACGAACCCGCTCGCCCTTCGCGTCTCGGGCCTCTCGCCGGGCACCAAGTATTACGCCCGCGTCATGGCCTACAACACTGTCGGGTACGGGTCGCCGACGATGCCGTTCGCACAAGGCATACCTCGGACGCAGCCGTCGGCGCCGAACACCGTAACGACGACCGTGTCCAGCGCCACGGCGCTAAGTGTTACGTGGTCGCCGCCTCTCAGCACGGGCGGTGCGCCCGTCGACGCTTATCGTGTCGAGTGGTTTCGCAGCGCGGGGCAGCCCGTCGTTCAAACGATAACGACGTCGGCACTGCGCGGCTTGCCCGAGATCCAGCAAGTCACGAGCGTCGCGTCGTCACCGAGCTTGGGTGGCAACTTCAAGCTTGTGTTTCGGGGAAAGAGCACGAGCAACATTGCGTGGAACGCCCCGGCGACCGGCGTCGGCTCGGTGCAGTCGCTCTTGCAGCTGGTTCCCGGTGTTGGCAGCGTGATCGTGACGTCCGCCACGTCCATGCGCGCGGTGCCGGGGCTGTACGTGCTTCTTTCGACAGCCACGACGGCGATAGCGCAGGCGCCGACGACTGACGTCGCAACGTGCTGCGGATTCGCTGTGGGGAACGCGGTTACGATTGCGGGTCAACCGTACACGATTGCAACGTTGGCAGGCACCACGATCACGCTGACCGCGCTGGGACAAGCCGTGACGACGACGGTCCCGGTTCCCGTCTTTGTGAGCGCGAACGGGTTTACGTGGTCAATCACGTTTGGTGACATGCATATCGGTGACGTCCCGCCGCTCGTTGTCATGCCGAGTGACAACTGGGGCGGCACCAGTGCTGGCATCTTCGTCACGACGGTCCAAAACGGACTGGCGCCGATCGGCGGCATGTTTCGCCTCACTGTGCCGCTGACCGTCAACGGTGTCGTCATGTCGCAGCAAACGGACCCGATTCCGTTCAACGCCTCGGCGGCCGATCTCCAAAGCGCTCTCCAAGCACTCGACACGGTGTCGTCCGTGGTTGTGACCCAGTCGCCCAACGGGTACGGACGCAACTGGTTTGTCACGTTTGCGCACGAAGTCGCCAACGACGTACTTGCGATCGTTCCCGACGGGAGCGGCCTCACGGGGGCCAGTGCGACGATCTATGCAGCAATCACGAGCCCCGGGGTGCAGCCCACGTACTACTGCGAGAGCAGTGGCGCCGCCGGAACGTGCCAGCAGCTCGTTGCCAGTACCGCGCAAACCACGGTCGTGCCCCAGCTCACGACAGGTGTCCCGTACTTGACGCTTGTTCGCGCTCGCAACTCGGAGGGGTGGAGCCCGGGTGCGTGGGGTCTGCCGCAGTACGAGACCCCCCGGGGCATCTCGTCCGCACCGACTAATGTGCAGCTTTTGGTCTTGTCGAGTACGCTCCTCAAGGTCGTTTGGTCGCCGCCCGCAAATCTCGGTGGTACAAGCGTGATGTCGTACACGGTGCAGTGGGATACCGATGTCGGGTTCTCGTCCGTCACGAGCCCTGGCTTCGACTACTACTCTGTCATGATCGTGTCTTCGAGCGCGACGGGGCCATTTTACTACAACATCCCGATCGCGATGCAAGTCCCCATCTTTGCTCGCGTCGCTGCGACCAACGACCGGGGCACGAGTGACTGGGCGATCACCGTGCCATCGTCGGTGCTGCCTCAAAACGTGCGCCCCGGACCGCCCATCTCTCCGACGCTGACCGTGGTCAGTAGCGCAGGATACTTGGTTTCATGGCAGGCACCGTCGACGGCGCTTCCCGTCTTTGGCGGCTCGGGCGGGATCCCACTTACGCAGTACATGATCGAGTGGGATGTCTCGCCCACCTTTGACTCGCCCGCTGCGTTCGCCATGGTGTCGGGGACGACGCTGCAGTACGTTATTGGCGGCGAAAACGTTTTGACGGGCGTCGTCTCGTCGGTGCTCACGCCCGGTGGCACGTATTTTGTCCGCGTCTCGGCGTTCAACGGGCTCGGCGCGGGTCCTGTGGCGGCGACAACGCCGCTGTCGGCTGTCTTGAGCAACCAGCTGCCGAGCACCCCGAGTAGCTTGCAACTCACCGATGTGAGTGCGACGAGCGTCTTGGCTTCGTGGCAGACGCCAACGTTCGATGGTGGCCTGCCACTGCAGTCGTATGCGCTCATGTACGACGACAACAGCAGCTACTTGAGCGGACACGCCGCGACAGTCTCGGTGCCCATCGTTCGCGAGATGCAGACGCTGTGGGTCTCAACAGACCCCGTGTCCGAGACGCAGTACATTGAGGCCACGGTGCAGGTCACTAACGAACGCCAAACGGTCCGAACCACGGTACTCACTCGCCTTGCGGTCGTCTCGTTACCGAATCGCTTCTGTAGGTGACGGGCGTGGACGAAGTTCAAACGATCTCGACGTCGTGCGCCAACGTTGTCGACGAGGTCCAGACCATCACGACGTCGGCGACCGATCGGAACGAAGTGCAAACCATCGTTCTCGACGCAACGGTCATCAACGAAGTCCAGGGCGTCCGGACGTCTCTGACGAGCGCCCCCGAGATACAAACCGTCGTCGTCGGCACGACCCGCGTCAATGAGATCCAGTCCTTTAGCATCACGTTTACGGGCATTACGACTACCGCGGGGATAACTGGCGGTCTCGTGATCAGCCTCGATACCACCTTGTGCTTCTTTTGCGCCAACCAGATGACAGCGCAGACCGTCGACGTGACGACAGCGGTCACGTCGTCAGTCGACTCGACGGGCGCATCGAACTTTGTGACGGCACTGCAAGGTCTCTCCAACGTCGACACGGTAGTCGTCACGCGCGTCTCGACGCCCGACAACACCAACAACCGACTCACACTCGACTTCAGCATCACGTTTACAGGCATTGAAGTCGCTGGCAATATTCCTGCGATCCAGCTCCAGAGTACGCTCGCGCCGCTGCAATCACCGGTCCCAACGCAAACGTCCGAGACCCAAATTGGCAGCAACCCCGTGTACAATCCTGGCAGCGTCTTTCGACTCTTCTACACGTGCGAGCAGTATTCGGACCCGACGGTCACGACCGGTGCGTTCCCGGGTGTCAGCGCCGCTTGCCAACCGACGGCGCCGGCGCTCTGCGCGACGTGTGCTACGGCGTTTGACGGCACCACGATTTCGGTCAACGTCGATTTGACGGCAGTGGTGGCCGTGGGGGCCGTGCTTCAGATTGGTCCGTGCGTCTTTGGCATCTCGGCGCGGACGGCCACGACGCTAACGGTCGACACGAACAACGTCGGGCGCTATTGCTCGACGTTTTCATCCGCGACGCTCGCCGTATATGCCGCCAAAGTGCTCTCGCCCATCTCAAACCTCGTCATGCGGCAAGGCGCCGGCGGGACGCAGTACCCCGAGGTCAACACGGTCGTGGCGACGCAGTTTCTCAACAGCCTCGGCAAAGCCGTGTCCGTGGTCGCAACGCCGGTCGTGTCCCTCGCCTTTGTCGGCACGTCGTATGCGATTAGCTTTGTCAGCAACACAGGCACGATCCCGCTCCTCACGTGCGACGCCACCAACATCGTCGTCACGAGCGGCACAAAGACGTGCTCGGTGACACGGACGTCGATCGGCAGCATGATGTATGGCACCTTTACGCTGTCGCTGACGCGGGCGTCCGACGGCGTTCTCTTTACAACGCCGGCGATTCCGTTTGATGCAACACCGGCCGCGCTGACGCAGCTGCTGCAAGGCGTTGGCGCCGTCGCCGAGTGGGTCTGGGGCACAGTCAGCGTCACGCGCAGCATGTACCCACCGGCGCCGACGCGCTGGTCGGGCGGCTACGCGTGGACGATCACGTTCTTGTCGCGCGGCTGGAACGTCCCCAAGATGACGTTCACAAGCAGTCTCGGCAATGCGATTGGGGCCACTCCGGCGCCCGTTGTTGTGATCGAAGACGCAACGAGTCTGCTCACGCCGTCGCTCGGAAGTGTCGACGGCAACCAAATCAGCGGGTCGTTCAAGCTCTCGTACAACGGTGTCGTGACCGCCGCCGCGTGCGTCCTTGGCACCAACACGGACGCCGGCGACATTCTCGTGGGGCCCACGGTCCGAGATACGGCGTTCGAGACATATCTCAAGGCGCAGTTTGGATGGACCAGTGTAAGTGTCTACCGGTCGCTTCCGACGCGAGCCTTGGGCTTTACGTGGTCGATCACGTACACGGACGCCAACACGGGGGGCAACGTGCCGCTGATTCAAGTCGTGTCCCCGAATTTCGTCGGCACCGGCGTCAGCATCACGACCAACGAGGTGGTTCCTGGCAACCAGCTCAGTGGCACGTTTCAGTTGACCTTCAACGGACAAACCACGGGCCCGATCGCGTACGATGCTAGTATCCAAGACGTAGCGACGCAGCTCAACAACCTCAACTCGATCCAGCCCTCGCAGGTGACTGTCTCGCGCATTGGGCCGTTCGGACCGACATCCGGTGTCCTCAATGCCGTCACGCAAGTGCGCGGGTACCAGTGGTCCATCACGTTTACGTCGTCAACGTGGAAAGACCCAACCGCCGACCACGCAGTGTACACGCCTGGCAACTGGTGGGGGCCTCCGGCTGCGTGGACCGACGTGTGGGAGACGGGGTACTCGAAAGCGTGGGGCCGCCACGTGGGGCCGCTCACCGCCATGGGGCTACAGCTGTCGTGCTTGGCGCAAGGACTCACCGACACGGCCAACGACGGCTCTCCAACTTGCGTCGTCGGCACGTCCCAGCCCGGCGTTGGCCCGCTCAAAGGCACCTTCACACTGCAGCTCGACACAACGTCGAGCCTCTACATGTCCAAGAACGTGGTCGCAACCAGTGCACCCATCGCGCACAACGCGTGGGCGACGGCGGTGCAGAGCCAGAGCAGCGGACAGTCGATGCAAGAAACCTTGCAGGCCATGACCAACGTCGGGACAGTCGCCGTCACGCGAAGCGCCGTGAACGTTCTGACCGGGGGGTATACGTGGACGATCACATTTTTGTACGACAAGGAGCCCTGCGCGCAGCACGACTCGGTCAACAACTTGTGCAACGCACCTGGGAACGTGCCACCGCTCACTGTCGCGACCAACAGCTTGGTGGCCTCGACGCCGGCGATCGCAATCTGCGATCAGACGACCAACCCGTGCGGTGTGGCCGTCGATGGCGTCATCCTCCGGTCTAGTTTCAGTGTCTTCAAGGTGACGGGGGACCCGGGGGTCGAGAGTCGGTTTGCTCTCGCGGCCACGTGCCAGGGCGCGACACTTGGCTCGACGTGCGGGGCGATCGTCGGTGGCTTCGTCTTGACGACGGCGCAGCCCAACTTGCCATCGACGCTGCTATCGGGCGACCAATTCTACCTCGCAGGCTACGCGTCGTGCGTCTTTTCAGTGGCCAGCGTCACGCCCATCTTTGTTGATGTCATTGACCAGGTCTGCGTACCGATGGCCGGCGGTCTCACGGGCGGTCCATTCGCTCTCACTATGGTACTACCTTGGAATGCGCAAGAGAATGCTATCGCACGTGTCCTCCGCGCTGCGTCCGCGACGTCACTTGAGACGGGCATCTGGGCCAACGGCCGCGTCACCAGCGTCACACGGACGGTCATTGGACAGTACGGTGCCATGTCGTGGCTCATTCGGTTCATCTCCAACCCTGGCAATTCACCGCCAGGCGCTGGGAACGTGGCGCCGCTGACCGTGTCGTTTCTAGCCGCGCCGACCTGTGTCTGTCAAGTGACCGTCGCCGAGACTCAGCCCGGATCGGTGCCCCTCGGTGGCTCGTTCACGATCGACTATCACTCGACGTTTGGACCTCGTGCGATTTCCTACCTGGAGACCGCGGACCGCTTGGAGCGAAAGCTCAACGAAATGAACACGCTCGGGCGTGTCCGCGTCACGCAGTTTGCAATTCCGTCGGTGGGGCTCGGGTGTCTGACGACGGGGTGTGCGGGCGGTTGGGACGACGTTGCCGTCGCCAATGACGGCACGCGCGGCGGGTACCGGTGGCGTGTCGTGTTTCTGAAGAACCCCGGCGCATACAGCGGGTACACGTTTCCACCAGGCACGGGCAACATGAACGCTCTCACGGTCTCGTACCCGGCGCTCACGGGCGCCCAGTCGGCTGTCAACGTCATCACCGTGACCGAGGGCAATTTGCCGATCACGGGAGCGTTTGCGCTTTCCTACGACGGCGCCGACACGCCACCGATTCCGTACGCGGCGTCGGCGCCCATTCTCGAACAAGCAATCGAAGCACTGCCGTCGATGAGCTACGTTCCGACCACCAGCGACGTCTTGTCAATGTACCGCATTCCGCTCGCCATTGCGACGATTGCGCAGGACAGCAATGTGGCGACCATCTCGGGTGTCGATATCACGCAGTATTTCGCACCCGGGGATTTGATTCGCTTTGGACCACCGCCGTCCGCTAACACGCTGGTCGGGTCCAATGGCGATGTCCCTGTGACGGGTGTCGTTGCGTCGTCGACTGTCACGGTGGCAAGGGCCTCGCCGAGTGTAGTGGCACCGACGTCGCTCTCAACGACGTTGTTTCCCGGCAACCAGGTGCGCCTCAGCGGCAGCATCTACACGGTGGCACGCACGGGTATTGAGATTCAGACGCTCACAGTGTCGCTGCCAACGGCGTCGTGGACACCGACGAATGTGGCAACGGTAAACTTTTATAAGCTCACGCTCGCCTACCAAGGCGCGTCGACGGCGTCCGCGTGCTTGCCGGTACAAACAGCGACGCTCGCTACGGTGCTCAATGGTCTCGTAACGACGATCGACCCGACGCGGTCGAACAGCTTGGTCACTGTCACGCAAAGCCCGGCGACAGTCGTCGGTGCCAACACGCAGATCGTCTACACGATCTACTTTGGCGGTGTCACCGTTCTTGGTGACGTGGCGCAGCTCACGGTGGACACTGCTTCGTGCACAGCACTTGCTGGAGCAACAGCAACAGCAGCCACTGTGCTCAACGGAGGGCGCATGGCGCACCAGCGCGTTACTCTTTCGACCGACTCGGGCTACGTCGTCGACCCCACAGGGTACTGTACCCATACGATCTTGTCGTGCTGATTGTTTGTGATGTAGATACTACCAGCTTTCGTTGGGCGGCGTTGCGACGACGTGTATCAAGTGGGGCGACACGAGTGCGGCGATTCAGGCCCAAGTCAACGCCGCGTGGCCCGATACCGTGCTCGTGTCGTCCTACGGCTCTGGAACGTCAACCACCGAGCTCCAGCAACTCGTGCTGGCGTCCAACGCCCCCGTCGTGAACGGCGCCAACGGGTACTTTCGCCTTGCGCTGACCAACAACGGCGCGACGGCAACGACGAGTTGTCTCAACTACGGTCTCTCGGCGGCCGCGCTCCAAACCGCGCTGAACGGACTGAGCAATGTCATGAGTGGCCACATCGTCGTGACAGCATCCGGCGACGGCACGGCGGCGTCGGGCTACGGGTTTCAGTACACGATTGCCTACAACGGCAACCTTCGCGTCGGTCTCAGCAACGTTCTCGGCAACATGGCACCGCTCGTCGTCTTCTCCATGGGCACCGGAGCGTGTTCGCCCGTGTCGTCGGGTCTGCCGTCGATTTATGTGCAGACGCTACGCGACGGAGCGCCAGCGTATGCTTACGATTTCTACTTTGTCGGAAGCTCATACAGCTACGTGGCCCCCATCGCCATCGTGAGCGAAGCCACGTGCACCAACGGGTGGTCGATCGTCGGCGGCAGCTCGCGGCGCATCGTAGCCAGCGTCGTCAACGGCGGCGGCAATTACGCGGTCCAACGCATCGTCGTTTCGGACGCAACGGCACCGATTGCTGGCACCCCGAGCTTCAAGATCGGGTTCCTCGGCCAAACGACGGGTACGTGCGTGAACTACAACGCAGCCGCGTCCGCTGTCCAAACCGCTCTCAACGCACTCTCCACGATCGGCGCCAACGGCGTCGTAGTCAATTTGGACATCGACCCCGTCCTCGCACCCAACGGGTTTGTGTATTCAGTGACGTTTACAGCGGCGGCGCTTGGTGGCACACTGCCGCTCCTTGTCGTCGACACTTCGAGCTGCACCGCTTTTGCTGGTACGTCGTCCGTGACGGTGGGTTCCGTGTACGCGGGCGGCTCTGCGGACAACCGACTCGCGCTGTCGACGCCGTACGCCGGGGACGCTGTCGGCGCTGCCGTGCTCTACGGCGTATCGCAGACGTTTTCCGTGCTCAACGAACAATTTGCTGTGATTCAGATCGTCGTATCGAACCCCAACGGCAACATTGCGCTCAGCGCCACGTACGACTTGACGCTCGGTAGCACAACGACGACCGTGTCGTGGAAAGCCACTGAAGTCCAACTGGAGGCGGCTTTTGCGACGCTAACGGGCACCGCGTCGGGCGTCACGGTGACGGTGCGCACCGACCCCGTTTTGTCGCCGAATGGGTACCTTTACACCGTGTACTGCCTCGGACCGCTCGTCATGGGCAACATTGGCCCACCGACGAAAAGCAACCTCCAAAACTTTGGCACTGGCACCGTCACCGTCACCACGATACGCACCGGGTCCAGCACGAACATGCTCTCTGCGTCCAATGTGCCTCTGGCCACGGTCGCGTCGGCGGCGGTACCTGCAACCTACATTGGTAGTCGCGGCGTCAACTTGGCCGTGTACAAAGTGAACGGGTTCCAGTGGTCGCTGCGATTTGCCGAGATGATTGGCGACGTTGCAGCACTTGGCGTCGACAGCACGGACGTCACGGGCGTCGTCACTGTATTTGACAACTTTGTCCAAGGGTCACCGTCCAACAAGTATACTGTGACCAGCCTGGAGCCAGGCAACGAGTACTACATGCGCGTTGCGGCAACGACGGCGATTGGCTCAAGTCCGTGGTCGACGTCGGCATCGATCATTCCCAGCGCTGTGCCACCGCCGCCCGTCAACGTTCAGACCGGCCTCGACCTGTTTGTGAGCGAAGTCCAGCGCGTCAAAACGGCCGCGCGTCACGTGCTCGAAGTGCAGTCGGTGACGACGTCGGCGGCCATGATCTCGGAGGTCCAGACGCTCACGGTCACGACCAACCCTTGCGGGTCGAGCACCTGCGTCGTCGGTAACATTGCGTTTCGACAACCGACGGTGCAAGTCATTGCGATCGCTGCCAGCGCCACGATCACGGCCGGGCAGTTCCAACTCGTCTACACGGACACACGCAGCGACAACAACAACGGCGCCTTGACGTACCAGGCATACCCGACCGCGGCCATCAACTGGAATGCCCAAGCGAGCGACGTGGCCGCGGCGCTGGTGAACACGGGAGGCTTGGCCGCCACCGACATTGTCGTGACGCGCACCGGCGATGGAAGCGTGAGCTCCGACTTCGGCTACACATTTTCAGTAACCTTTGTGAGCCTCAACGTCGCGGGCCAAGTAGCGCCAATGCAGATTCTGGAAACCGCAGCGGCGTCGGTGGCGTGCACCGCGTTTGCAACTGTGGGCGGTGCCCCCTACTCGCTACGCCAGAGCCAAAACCTCGAGAGCGCGATGGGCACCAACACGGCTGTCCAGCGACTCGTCGTGCAGAGCGCCGCCGTGCTGTACACGGGCGGCTTTACGCTGTCGTTTACGTTTGCTGGCGGCACACGAACGACGACATGCCTGCCCTTCAACATTGCTGCGGTCGATCTCGAGGCGGCGCTCGAGCTCCTGTCCAACATCGATGCGGTGGTTGTTGTGCAGTCGTTGGACCCTGTGGTCGCGCCCAACGGTGCGATCTACGATATCTTCTTCCACGGCCACGGCCTGTCGCGGTACGTACCATTGCAGCCCGTGCCGGCGCTCGTCGTGGCCACGGGGTGTACACCGTTCCAGACGCTCGTCAACAATGTGCTGACGGCCACGACAGCCAGCGTCGCGGTCACGTATACGCATCCCAACGGGTTTGCGAGCGGGTTCTTTGCCGCGGCGACGGCTTCGGCGAGTGTGCTTCAAGCCGACATTGCGCGTCTCCCGATCGGCGGCCCGAGCGTGTACGCCTCGGCGTCCCTCCCTGACGACCAGGGTGGTACTCAATGGACGATCGTGTTCGATCAAGTCAGCGGCAACGTTCCGCAGTGGATCTGTTCGGCCGATGCCACCTTTAGCGCCGTGAGTGGGGCCACCTGCGCCAGCGCCACGATCGTCGACGGCAATGTGCTGGGCGGCAGCTTCCTCCTCGGCGCGTCCGACCCGATCCCGTTCGATGCGGACGAAGTGACCATGACGTCCATTCTGCAGCAGCAGTCGTGGGTCGGGGCTGTCCTCGTGACACGGACAGGACCCGACGGACAACGTGGGTACACGTGGTCGATCTCGTTCTTGACGTACCAAGGCAACGCGCCGCTGCTGACGCCGACCAACTTGCTCTCGGGCATTGGCAACGACATTGTCGTGACCGAGATAGTCGCTGGCAACCAGATGGGCGGCACGTTTACGCTCACGTTTCTCGGGGCAACGACGCCGCCGATTGCGTGGAATGCCCCCGCGTCCACCGCGCAGTCGCTTGGCGACGGCTCGTCGCTCCAAGAAAAGCTGCAGACGCTCGCGACGATCGGCGCGCTCGCCGTCACGCGCACCGGCCCGGACTTTGAGGGCGGGTACGAGTGGTACGTCACGTTTGTCGACAACGTGGTGACGGGCGGCAGTCTTCCGCTGCTCCAAGCCAACTCGGCGGCGCTCACTGGGACAAACACGCTCGTCGACGTCCGGCGACTCGTTCTCGGGTCCCTGGGCTCAGGCACGCGGCTAGGAATTTCGTTCGACCCGCCATCGACCGACAATGGATCGCCCATCACGAGCTACACGGTCAACTGGGACACGGCCAATACGTTTGCGGCAACGCCCATGGCGCTGAGTCTCACGGACCCCGCGCTCTTGACGGCGCGGCAGTACGTGACAACGGGGGCGTCGAGCCTCAGCTGGTCGGGCACGCTGTCACCACCAACCACGACGACGCAGAGCATCGCCGTCGGCGCTGTCTGCACGAGCTTCACGCTCTCGTTCATGGGCGCAGCTACCGGCACGATTTTGGTCGGGGCGACGCCGCTGGCGACCGTGCAGAGCATGTTGAATGGCCTTGCGACGATCAACGGCATCGTCAGCGTGACACCGACCACTGGTTTCGTTGCGCTCAGTACGTCGTTTGCAATTGTGTTTTCGGGGCAGTTTGGGCCGCAGCCGGTTCTCGTATCGTCGGCCGGTTGCGCCGTGCCGTCGATCGTTGCCGCTGGGAGCACGAGCTACCGGAAGGAGGTCCTGGCGTTCCAGTGTACCGGCACGGCGGGCGCGGTCGCCATCACCGCCAAGAGCATCACGACCACGTTTCCTTTCAATGCGCTCTTGGGGGACGTGGCGAGCGGACTCGCGACGGCGCTAAGTGCTCCGACGGGGGGAGTCACGGTGACGGCGCCGTCGCAGCTTTTACTGTGCGCGTCGGCTACGCCCAACGTTGTGACGATGACGTTTCACTACGTCTATGGCGCGCTCGGGAGCACAGCTGCGGACAGCGGCACCGGTGGTACAACAATTACGCTGGCGCCGACGAGCCGGGCGGGCATCTACGTACGTCCTACGAATGCACTCAGCGGGACGTTCCAGCTGACCTTCAACGGCGCCACGACGCCGCCGCTGAACGCACAGTCGGCCGCGATCGACGTCCGCGTCGCGCTCGAGAGTCTTCCAGCGATTCGGACGGCGTCGGTTGCGCAATCGTACGCAACAACTGCGCTGGTTGGCACGGTCGACGTCGTGCAAGGTCAGTTGTACGTGACGTGTGCATCTGGCCAAGTATGCAACTTTGCGTCGTTTGCCTACGGCGTGCCGGGCGTCCCGATTCAAATTGGCGGCACTTGGTACACAGTTCTTAGTGACACGTCATCGGCGTCGCTGCCGTCGAGTGCGCTGTACCTCGGCGATACCAACGGCAGCCCGAAGGCGTTTGCAGGCGTCTCATCGCTCGGTGTGCCGGTCTATCAGTGGACCAAAGGGTACCAATACATTGTCGACTTGCTCTCAGTCTCGACGCCGGGCATGCTGCGTGCGAGCAATCTGCAGCTCAAGCCAAGTGACGCGACAGTCGTGACGCGCGGTGCGTCGTGCAAGCGCTGCGTCTACGTATCGCCGTCGACACCCGGGCTGACACCCGGCACGCCGTACTTCCTGACTGTCAACGCCGTCAACGTCAACGGCGCCAGCGTCGCGTCGACGGTCGCCACGGCGACGCCGCGGCAAGTGCCCAACGCCCCGAACGCGCTCAACATCGTCGTCATCTCAGGCACGCAAGCAGTTGTCTACTTCAGTCCGCCGGCGCCGCCCGCCACCAGCGCGATCAACTACAACAGCGACATTACGTCGTACCTTGTGCAGTGGGACACGCAAACGAGCTTCCTGCACGGACGACCGGCGTGCACCGGGTGTGCCACGGCTTTTAGCGCGACGTCGCTCAGCATCTCGGTGGACTTGACTTCTGTTCTCGTCGTCACCAATCAGATCACGCTCGGTGCCATGCAGTGCGTGCTCACGATTACAGCCATGTCGCCAACGACGATCACAGTGGCAGCCAACGCATGCCCGTCGTTTCTCGCGCAAGCGTACGACGTCGTGTTCTACCGGATTCCGCCGGCGACGGTGTCGGGCGTCGCGATCCAGGGCACGCCGCCGTACCAGTACCTCATCCAAGGCCTCACGCCGGCGGTGACGTACTACGTCCGCCTTGCTGCTGTCAACTCGGTGCCATTCATGCGTGTGGCGGTCTCGGGCACCCCACCAAATAACTGTCAATGGTCATTCCCGATTGCGATCACACCGACGAATGTGCTTCCAGACCCGGTGCTCTCGGCCGTCTTGTACGTGCAGTCGCCCACGTCGCTCGAGCTCCAGATTCACCCGTCCGCGCGCGATGGCCAGGGGCTCAACGGCGCCGCCGTCACGTTTTATTCGGTCGACGTCGACACGGTGTCGACCTTCACCTCGGCCGGGCGTCTCTTCCCCGTCGACGTCCCTGCGGCAAGTTTTGTGTCCTTGTACGCGGGCGGGCCGCTCACGTATTCGATCACGGGGCTTGTCACTGGCACGCAGTATTTTGTGCAAGTCCGCGCCAAGACGAGCGTCGGTTCCAGTCTCGCGACGATTGCGACCAACACGTTGGCGCCGTCCGGACCTCCGTCGGCGCCGACCAGTGTGCGCATCAGTACGCCCATGAAGCAACCGAACGCGCCGATCACGCAGGCCACGGTCGTGTGGGCGCCGCCGACCACGTCCAACGGACGACCGCTGAGCTACTTCAACGTCGAGTGGTGGACGACGGCGTCTCGCGCCGAAGTGCAAGTGGTGCAACTGCAATGGACAAATGCGCCGACTGCGCTGACCTTTACGTTGGCGTTTGGTGGCTCGCTCACCGGTAGCTTGGCCATGGACTGTGCGCCCGAGAACGTCCGCAGCGCGCTCATGAACCTCGGGGGCGGCACGACGCCCGGCGCGCCGCTCATCGGAAACGTCGAGGTCACGCGCAGTGCGATCAATGTCAACCAAGGGTACCAGTGGAGCGTGACATTTGCAACGGCGCTGTGCAACCAGCCGCTGCTGCAGATCGCGATCGTCTCGTCCACGGGTGGTAGCGGGATCCAAGCAAGTACATTTGAAGCGGTGGCCGGTGTCGTCGGTGGTACGACCAGTACCCCCGGCACGCCCGAAGTCCAAGTGCTCACGATAACCAACGCGAACGCTGCACTGACAACATCTGGGTTTTTCCGACTGGCGTTCCAAGGGTCGTCGTGGTCCAACTACCTCCCAGCGTCAGCGCCGGCGTCGCTCGTGCAAAACGTGCTCCAGCAGCTCGCGACGATCGGCCAAGTGTCGGTGGCGACGATCACCAACGGAGCGTTTCCAGCCAACATGGTAGCGTACGCAATCACATTTGCGTCGTTCGTCGGCAACGCCCCGGCGCTGGCCGTCGACAGCAGCAACCTTTTGCCAACCTCCTCCGTCGCAACGGTGTACGACGGCAACAACGTCGTGCTCAACACGGGCGCATGGTGCCTGCCCGCCGACACCGTCTGTGCGGCCATCTACACGTACGTGCGCATCGGCGAAGTCGCCATCGGCTACGGATCCTACGCCACGACGGCCGCCAACGTCCTCACGTACATGATTCCGAATCTCACGACCGGGACGGCGTACTACGCGTCGGTCACGGCGCGCAACACGCTCTCGTTTGGCCCTCGCGCGGCAAGCTACCCGGTCGTAATCACACCGCCGCTGCAGGTACCGTCGCCGCCCACCGCCGTCTCGGTGAGCGTCCAGCCTGGCTCGTCGACGCAACTGCTGGCGACATATTCGGCGCCAATCAGCCACGGCGGGTCGCCCGTCTTGAAATACCTCGTCGAGTACGACACGTCGCCGGCATTTTCGAGCGCGGGAAGCCGAAGCGTGTGGTGTGCGGTCGCCAACGTGAATGCAGTCTGGCGGGTCACATCGAGCCGCGTCAACGTCGCGCAGACGTCGCCGATTGGTGCCGGGTGGTTCCAGCTCAAGCTCACGCGCGCCAACGCCGTGTGGACGACCGACCCGATTCCGTTCAACGCCGTCGCGCTTGGGGCGGCAGAGCTCGGCGCGCAGCCCGCGTTCTCGCTGCTCTACTGCACTGCGTGCGCTACGTGCACCGACACGTGCAACGTGGCGCGGCAACAGACGTCGGGGTCGCTTCAGCGCAAACTGCAAGGCCTCGCTTCGATCGCGAACGGCGTGACCGTGTCTCGGACGCCCGTGGCCGCAGCCGACGGCGGTACGTTGCAGAGTGAGTAGGGACATCTACTCATGCGTTTGGTGTAGGATATGTGTGGTCGATCACGTTTCTGGACGCCGGCGACGACTTCACCCTTGAAGCCGTCGCGTCGTCGTCGAGTCTCAACTGCGCTGGCAGCACGTGTGCGTCGACCGACTACCAAGTGGCTGCGGTCAAGGTCACTGCGGGTGTCCTCTACCCGCCGTGCACGGGCGCCCAAGTCATTCCCGCGGCCGGTGCGCTCACGAAGGGTCAGTTCTACTACGTGCGCGTCACGGCCTTCAACGCGATTGGGTTTGGCTTGCCGCAAGCCGTCACGAGTCCGCAAAAACCGATGGTCGTTCCGGGTTTGCCGACCGGCGTGACGCTCACCGTCAACTCGATTTCGACATTGCAAGTGGTGTTTAGCCCGCCGGTGGACAATGGCGGCGACATCATCACGTCGTACACGGTGACGTGGTCGGTCGCCCCCGACTTTTCAGCGTCGCCGGTGACGTTGGTCGTCAACAACCTCGCGAATGGCTCGCCCTTTACCGCGATCCTACCGGGCTTGACCAAGGGCCTTTTTTACTTCGTGCAAGTGCAAGCGACCAACTCGCAAGGCACGGGCCTCCCAGCGCTCTCGTCGCCGCTCTCACTCAACCCGTCCACGGTGCCGCTCTCGCCCACCAACGTCGTGCTGGGTGTGACGTCGCCCAGTATGCTCACAGTCGGGTGGGCGCCGCCGGCCGACAATGGCGGCGACGCGCTCACGGGCTACATCATCGAGTGGGACGTCGTGGCGACGTACGACAGTCTGACGCCGGCGCCGGACCGCAGCAGCGTCGCGATCTCGGACACGACGCAGACGTCGTACACGATCACACTGCTCACGGCGCAAACCGCGTATTTTGTGCGCGTCTCGGCCGTGAACCGACTCGGTCCGAGCGCGCCCCAAGACGCGGCTCCCCTCCCGAGCGTGCCCGCGCTCGTCGCCCCCGGCAAACCCATCTCGCTCGCGGCGTCGGTGGTCGCGACGCCTACCGCCGGCATCTACGTCCAGTGGCAGGCGCCGTATGTTCCGTACCACGGCATTCCGTGCTTTGGGTCGCTCGCGTCGCCCGTGCCGTGTCCGTTGATTCTCGGCGTCAGCGCCGTCTACGGCGGGTCGGGTCTCCGAAGCTACTACCTCGAGTGGAGCACGTCGTCCGTCTTTTCCGGTACGAACCGCGTGCCCGTCGCCGGCACCAACGTCCTCTTGACGACGGCGGGTCACGGCATCGTGTCGGGGACAACCTACTATATGCGGATCCAAGCCGTCAACAACAACGGCTACATGAGTCTCTTTTGCCAGCGCGGAAACGTCAACACGTACCTCTGCCCCGACAGTTTGCTCTTGCCCGACGGCAGCTTTGTCAATGGCGCCTACGTCATCGCCACGGCGCCCTAGACCTTCTATCTTCTTGTACACAAATTACACGATACCATTCACAACTACATGAACGAAACACGATGATTCTTCAAGGGCCGTACTTGGACCGCTTGCTTGGAGCCTCAACAGAGTACGTGGCCAGCCGCTCGATCGTATCTCGTGGCTCGGTGCTGCCCATAAGAAGCCCTTTGCTGCTTCTCACAGCAAAGCGCGGGTGCACTTGCCGCGCTGCTTGGTGCTCTCTCAACCGGTAGCACGCATCCAGTGGGTGCTGCCGGAGATTTTGGTGCAAGACACAGTAGCTGCAGCCAACGCTAGCCGGGATGCAAAAGTCGGGGCGGACGCTCGAAGCGACCACATCAAACTGAAGCATCGTGCACTGCTCCACCTTGTGGCTTTGGTGGCCGCAGTAGCTGCACTCGGGCGTCGGCAGAGTGGGCAGCACGAGGCGTAGAGGTAGACACTGGCGCGAGATCGGCACGCCCGTGTGCACGTGCTCGACGAGCCAGCGGCAGTGGGCTTCCGCGTGGCCTTCAAAGCGGCCAAACGACACGCAGTACCTGCACCAGAGACCTTGCGGCACGACGAATCCCTTTCGCACCGAGCGCTGGAGCATCGCGAGCCGGAGTGTGCCGCAGCCGTGGAGACGGTGGTCGTTGGTGTTGCAGTAGGCGCAGTGCATATCCTTGTTGTGGCGGGCGTACACGAGCTCCATCGGCGCTCTGGCGCGGTCCCGGACAAGGTTGACGTCGCAACCGGTGTCAGGCCACGACTGCCCGAGCGGCAGCTGGAAGGCTGGGCGCACGCAACGGCGCGTGAGGTCCTTTGCGAGGTGCGGGCAGCTCGACTCTCTGTGCGGCGACGGCGCTAGGCAGTAGGAGCACGTCGCCATGTACGGCACCGCAAACGTAGCGCGCACCGCATTGGCCGCAAAGTCTTTTTTCAGCAAAGGGCAGTTGTGCGTGGTATGCTGCATCACAGTGCAGTAATGGCAGGCAGCGACGCTGGTTGCTTGCACTAGGACCGACGTTGGCAGCAGACTCGTGCTTTTGCTCATACGTGGCGGCGCATCGTCGCGTTTTGGCGCCTCTTCCATCCAGGTGTCCTTCGTGTCGATAGCAGTGTCCTTCGTGTCGATAGCACTGTCCGGCGCGGCTCGGCGCCGGGGCGGGAAGGCTGCAAACACAGGTAGGCTCTCGCCGTGCTCGACAAGGCGCTGCTTGAGCTCCGCGTACTGCCAACCGCCGATGGCCCGTTGCCATGCGGGAAAGGCAGTCGCGAGACCGGGCGAGAGCGCATGGCCCAGAAAGACACACTGCAACTTGGCCATGACTCTGCAGCGATAAGTGTCCACGTCGGTCGTCGTCGATTCATCCAGCGCGAGGAGTGCGTCCAGGAAGGCTGCGCTGCGCACGTCAAAGGCCTGGAGAAAGGCGCGGGTTGCAGTTGCCGTCGGGTATCGGAGCTCGAGATCGACAAGCGACTGCAGCAAGCCCAAGAGATCACCTCCCACGCACTTGGCTTCGAGCGCCGACCAGAGCGCGTACGGTCCGTCGGTCTCATTGAGGTCGACGCGCAAGGCCGGTGCGATCGCCGACAAAAGGTACCGGGTTGCCATCGTCGCGGTCGTGTGCTGGAGGCGCTGGGTCGCCAGCAGCATGAGCTTGCGCTCGTGCTCCGCAAAAGATAGCACGTCCCGAGCATCGTTGCTTGTTGGCGTCGTTTCCTGCGCCGTCATGGAGGCGTTGGCCTCGGCGCGGATGCGGTCACGCTCGGCCGAGTCGACGAGTTAGGAGCGGGTCTTCGTAGCCCGGCACGAGGTAGTACGCTTGGAACTGCGCCGACGACGCTAGGAAGGTGGTCTTCCATGCGCGGAACGACGTTGTCGCCTCCAGCATCGGCGGTCGATCGTGCATCAGCGGTCGATCTTGTGTGGCAACTCTGCAACTGTGACTTTGGCTCGCAAATCGACACACTATATTTTATCTTTAAAAATAGTGTTGAAAGAATCGTGGCAAGCTGCGGTGGCACCCGCACCAATAACGTTCGTTACCCATGAGGTACACCGAAGATCGACTACAACACGAGACGTCAACACGAGACGTTGTGCGTTGTGCATGTTAACTCGTCGACCCTAGTCGCGCGAGGAAGGCTCTCGCTTGCACCTGCAGCTCCTGCGCGTGCAGCGCACGCAGCGACGTGAGCTGCTCGGTTTTGCCCGCGACCACGTCCTCGAGTCTACATTGTTTAGAAAGACTACCTTGCCATCTTTACGTACCTTGCGAGCGCGGCTTGGAGCTCCGTTACTTGAGCGCTCTCTGATTCCGACGGCTCTTCACTTGTCGCTTGCACGGCCGTGTCGACTGTCCCGATGCGAATTGGTGCCGGCGGCATCATCATGACGAGGTCGCGACGGGGTGGCGCTGCCGGCGTCGCCGCACGGGATGGAGCTTGCTTCTGTTGAAGTGCTACGAATCGCCGGAGTGCATGGAGTTCCGTCTCGAGGCGCTTGTTGGCACTTTGCAGGTCCAACGCTGCCGCGTGCTTCTTGGAGGATATCGCAGCCGCCTTGAGCTGCGCTTCAAGCACCCGAACGCGATCATTTTCCGTTTCGAGCTTGGCCTCGAGCACTTGCGTGCGCCGATGTAAGGTCTCAGTCGCCTCGTCCTTCTCCCGCCGCGCCTTTTCGCCGAGCATCGTCGCGCTCTGGAGCTTGAGCTGCATGTCGCTCGCCGCTTCGTGCTGGAGCCGCGCTGCAGTGGCTTTGGCGTCGGCGCTCAGCGTCTCAATCTTGCGCTTCCAACTCGCGCGCTCGGACGCGTGGGTGGTGCTCGCGAGCGAAACTTCCTTTTGGAGCTTGGCGATGCGCGTCATGGCTTTCTCGTGGGCTGCTTGCGTGCGGTAGACTTCGTGCTTGGACGTCTCGGCGGCAGCTGCGAGCGCCGTCTTCTCTGCCTCGAGCGCCGCGACCTGGCCCTGGCACACACTCCACTTGGCCTAATAGAATTGACATTTAGCAAAACGTCTGTGATCACATGGACCTTGAGCTGATGAACGTCGGATTGGTAGGCTGCCGCGCGCTTCCTCGCGTCTTCGGCTGCGACTTGCTCTTTGCGGATCGCCTCTTGCAGCGTCTTGCAGTGGACTTGCAGAGCGTCGCGTTCGGCAACCGCGGTCGCCGCCTGGAGGTGCAGCTGCTCCTGACTGTCTGCCTTGGCTTGGAGTGTTTCGTGCGTCTGCAGATCCCTGTCAATATCGTCTTCTATAAGCTCAATTCATCTACCCGTTGGGCACGCGCGAGAGCCAAATCTCGCTCTTGTGTAACGCAGTCGAGCAGTGTCTTGAGGCGCGCAACTTCGGTGGCGTGCTGCAGCTGCGACTGGCGCAGCTGGGCCAAGGTGCTACTTGTTGGCGTGTTGGCCGACGTGATGCGTTTCTTGGCCACTGGCATCGAAGCAGAAAGGCCCTTTGCGCTTGTCGGCGCAGGCTTGGTGCTCGCGCGACGCAGTGACGGAGCAACAGCCGCTGTCGGGTCGTCCCACTTGACAGGGTACAAGTTTGCTACCGAGTACGTCTCGGCCGCAGAAGCTGCTCGAGGTTGCACGTATTTCGTTGTCTTTGCATCGCACTTGTCGTCGGTCCGCTTTGCGCTCTCCACCTTGGCGTCTGCTTCTGGCACTGGCTGCTTTGACGTCAGCGGCTTCTCGTCCGCTTCTGGCACTGGAAAGTCGGACGTTGCCGTCTTGGCATCCGCGTCGAGCTCCGTGTTTATACTCGGGTGGTTCTCGACCGCCTCTTTCGCAGCGGGGGCTGGAGATTTCTCGTGTTTGGCTTTTGCATCCGACTCGGCGTCACCGTTTGTCGCAGCGCTCTTCGCATCAGCAAGGTCGGCATTCTTCTCGTCGACAGGTCGTTCGCTTGCGTCCATCTTTGCGTCAGCGGTGTCAGCTTCATCGAGGACCAGAGCTTCGAGTGTTGCGTGCACGGTAGCTTCGCTGCGAGGTGTGCAGGCTTCTAGATCTGGTGCTGACTCGTGCGCTGGTGTCAGCTCCAAACTCGGCGGCTCCATGCACTCCGATGCGGCTGTGGGATCTGACGTCGGGGTATGTTTCGGTATCAGCGAGAGCTCTGATGTGGACGTGGACTCTGGAGCTGGAGTAAATACTGGCATCGGAGTGAACTCTGACGCAGGCGCCTGCTCTGCCACCATTATAGACTCCGGTGATGGATCAACTTGAAGCGTTGATTCGTGCAAGTGCTCTGTCGGCTCTGGCGCTTCACTTGCGGTGCATACAATCGGCTGGCTTTGCTTGTACTTGAGTACTGCTGCCTACAACTACAATGTCTAACCCAGTACTATAAGACGACCTTTACACTTTCGATTGTCGGGCCCTCGTCTGCGCCCGCGTCCTCTTGCGGCAGCGCGTCGGACGAGCTCCACTGCAGCTGCAACACCTTCTCGGCGTCGATCGGTGCCTCACTACGAAGCCAGCAATGTGAGATGCCGAAAGGTGGATTGACCTACAGGCCCGATGCTTTCTCTTCAAAGTGAAAGCTAAACCTCAAGTCCATCGCAGCTGGCGCATTCGGGTCTCGCACATGCGCTTCGAGGTAATCGCCGTCGCCTGTCTCGCCGTGGTTGGGCGTAGAGGATGCTGTTGGATTGAGAGACAACGGCGTATCCGAGAGGTCCAAAGCAAGCGCTGCGGCTTCTTCGGCCATGCGTCAAGGAGCCGTTACGACGTGTCACGTCGCCAGATCGACAGGTCCACTAGTACACTGCTTGTCCAACGTCATGTACCACTGCATAGACCTGTACGAAGCCAACTCGGCCTTCATATATGTGTCCTGCAGCCGATAATTCCTCACTCGAGCTTGTGGTCTCGGCCATTGCTGCTGTGTTGAGGACTTGCTTGCACAGAAAAGGGCGCGCGTCGGGAGATGGCGTCATCAACGGCTTTTCATTGGTCGAAATCTCAATCCTTGGACCAATCAAACGCCGGCGAGAGCGGGCTGCCAGGTTTTTGCAGCGCAGCATCGGTGGCGGAGGCTCACATTTCGCGACTGAGCTCCATGTCGCCCAACAAGCGCCAGCGCATCTCCGAGCCTGCGACGGCGACTTCGTCGGCGTCCATCGCGCACCCGCTGGGCGTCAAGCCGTGGGGCAACTGCTTCAATGACATGGACAAGGGCATCAAGGAGTGTCGAAGCGGTGGCCTCGGACGCCTCGCGGCGCTGCCCGACACGGTGCTCAACTCGATCTTTGAGTGGCTCGAGCCCATGGACTTGGCGAAAACCACTGCGACGAGCCGTGCGTGGTACATCTTTGCCTACCACGACGAGTACTGGCGGACGTTTGTCCTCGAAAACTTTGGCGGCGACTTTGTGCCCCAAGCCACGTGGCGCCAAGCGTACGTGGCGACGCGCTGCCCACACGCGACGCTACCGTCGGCCGCGCCGATCGTCGTCAAAGGCTTCTACTCGGACTTGCTCTTCCAGCCGTTCTACTGCGCGCAGTCGCCCGACACGCTCCTCACGCGGGCGAGCTTGGCGATTGACACGATCCCGCGCGTCGACGGCAACAGCCTCTCGGTCGAAGCGTTCAAGGAGCAGTTTGAGGTGCCCAACTTGCCCGTGATTCTCACCAACGTCGTCTCGACCTGGCCGGCGATGGACCGCTGGAACGACGAGTATCTCTACGAGGTGTGCGGCAACACCAAGTTTTACGCCGGTGGGTTCAACATGACTATGGAGCAATACCTCACGTACGCGCGGACGCTCCGCGACGACCAGCCGCTCTTCATCTTCGACAAACACTTTGCGTCGACGGTCCCGGCGCTCGCGGCCGACTACAGCGTGCCTAAGTACTTTGACGACGACCTCTTCAAGCTCCTCGGGAGCGACCGGCCGGACTACCGCTGGCTCATCTTTGGCCCGAAAGGGTCGGGCTCGTCGTTTCACATCGACCCGAATTCGACGTGCGCGTGGAACGCCATCATCCGCGGGGCGAAGAAGTGGATCATGTTCCCACCCGACGTGACGCCGCCTGGCGTGCACCCGAGCGCCGACGGCGGCGAAGTGTCGACGCCTGTCTCGCTCATGGAGTGGTTCGTCACGTTCTACAAGCAGACGAAAACCAAGGCGCCGGTGCACCTTGAAGGCATTGTCCGCGAAGGCGAAGTCATTTTTGTGCCCAAAGGCTGGTGGCACCTCGTGCTCAACACGGAAGAGTGCCTCGCGATCACGCAGAACTTTGTGTGCAACAGCAGCCTCTTGGTAAATTGTACATGTTGGGGAGTACCATGCAAATGACGAATGGGTTTTCTAGGATACACTGGGCTTTCTCAAGAACAAGCCCGACCAAGTGTCGGGTGTCGACGAAGCCGACCGACCGCTTCTGTACGGCAAGTTCCGCACCGTGCTCGAAGAGACGCACGCCGACCAGATTGCCGAGTTTGATGCAATCGAAGCGCGCAAACACCAGAAGAGCGCATGGACCCTTGCGACCGAAGCGACGACGACTTCGGCACCATTCTCGTTCGGATTCTAGAGACATTAGTTGCGGCAAATTATCGAGGTTATATATGCAACATGATATACTTGCATCATTGCCTTGGTTCGCAATTGCCCAAAGCTCATTTGCCTGATGACGAGCGGTGTACGAGCCCTCTACTACATGCAGTAGTATTGCATGCCCGTGGCCTCCTTCAATAAAGCCATTTGCTTTTAACATATTAAATAACGAATATATATATTTCTACCTCTTGCATGCGATACAGACCTCCGTAAGGAAGGAGA
>NW_008246153.1:215943-217417 GCF_000281045.1 Saprolegnia diclina VS20
CGCTTAGTGCGGTCGGCGGCCGGCTCCCGAGGCACCTTCACACTCGTCGACTTGCGTGGTTCCTGCTTCATCCGGGCCATTGCTTCTGCTGGCTGTGGCCAATCTTGAAATGAAAGCGATCTTCGGCCGCTCCCATTCCCATCGAGCGAGCAAGCACCGGAAAATGATGTGTGAGAGGTAAAATATATAAATTTAAAGAGGCCTACGAAACTCAATCCATGGTTCCTTGGCCTAACTTCAGGTCAATACTGCCGGTGGGCAATCTAGAACACAAAACGCTCTTGCCCCAGCACCACGAGTTGTTCCTACTCAACGTACGTCCATGTGCTGCGTAAATCATGCTTGGTGGCGGCAGATCGCTTGATGCGTTTGCTGATTGGTTGATTATATCGAATATTTCGAGCGCTGATCGGCCCTCCCGTCTCATAAACCGTAACCAAAAAGGAGGGGGATCGATCCATATGAATTGAAGTTGGGAGCTGATGCGTGCCGCATGAGCCGGTCACCCACGGTCGTTGACTTCGTCGCGTGACGTTGCCGGGACGCCCGTCGACGTGGCAACTGCAGCTCGAGTAGGATGGGACTCTGTTCAGCGCCAAGATTCCAGTCGTCTGGTCCGACCCTCAGGTCCGAGCCTTGGCGCTTCCTGGAGGCTCCAGATGATCTTGTCGTCGGTCGTGTCACGAAAGGATGAATCACCCGTTACAACAGGCGATATCACTTATTGTGTTAGCCAAATAGGGTTTCGGATAGGTCACGGTCATAATTGTTTGTGAAACGATTTCGAGCCATGTTGACGATTAGATTATACAACCGTCGGTGTCGGGTCCTGCTTGGCATAGTCGGTGACAGGATGTTCGGGCTCGGCCTCGGGCATGGCGAAAACCTCTTTGGGGCCGACCCAGAGGTTCTTGAGGAGACCGCGGCGCAACGTAATGAGGCAGAGCACACCCACAGCACGAGGTACAAGAGCGCGGGCTGCCCCGACTGCATGAGGATGACGCCGACGTTGGCGAGAAGGAGGCCGGCCGCATACCCAATGCACATGACACCAAAGAGGCCGATGCCGACGGTTGTATAATCTAATTGTCAACATGGCTCGAAATCGTTTCACAAACAATTATGACCGTGACCTATCCGAAACCCTATTTGGCCAACCCACAATAAGTGATATCGCCTGTTGTAACGGGTGATTCATCCTTTCGTGACACGACCAACGACAAGATCATCTGGAGCCTCCAGGAAGCGCCAAGGCTCGGACCTGAGGGTCGGACCAGACGACTGGAATCTTGGCGCTGAACAGAGTCCCATCCTACTCGAGCTGCAGTTGCCACGTCGACGGGCATCGCGGCAACGTCACGCGACGAAGTCGACGACCGTGCCGAAGTATCTTTGTTTAAATAGCAGCCAATCACAGCGCAGTGCGACAAGCTGCAGTCTGCAGCGAGCGCCGTCATCAACCGCACCTTGCATC
>NW_008246154.1:0-5407 GCF_000281045.1 Saprolegnia diclina VS20
CGGCGTCCAAGAGGCAGCTCCTCCAGCACATTGCGACCGTGAGCCCGAGAGACATCTACACGACGGGCAAGGGCAGTTGTGGCGTCGGTCTCAAGGTCGCGCACGACCGCGGCCAGATCACCAAGGAGATGACGCTCGCGCTTGTGCTGGCCGACATGGGCATTTGCTGCGTCGACGAGTTTGACAAGATGGAGGAGGGCGACCTACAGCCATCCACGAGGTTGATACTCTCCATCTGTATCAAGTGCATATACATATGTACCAAGCGGAAATATATGTATGTTATGGAGCAACAGACCGTGAGCATTGCCAAAACCGGTATGACGACGACGCTCAACGCGCGGACGACGGTGCTTGCAGCCGCCAATCCGATTTACGGCTGGTACAACAAGAAGCTGATCTCCCCAACGCGCTCTTGAGTCGTTTTGGTCTGCTCTTTCTAATCTTCGACACGGCGCAGTACGACAAGGGCGAGGCGCGCGCTCGCCATGTGATTAATGTTCACTGCTTTTGGTACCTTGATATCTTGAAACTATATGAAACTCAAAAGATCCATCATGCATAGCAAGAACCCCGAAGTATAAGCGTAAAGTATATTCGTCGTACACTGCAGTTTCCAGCGTAGTTTGCAAACGTTATTCGCGCGTCGTCGTCGAACGCAAGTCGCTGCGAGGCCATTGGCTTGACGACTGGACCATCGACGAGGGTGGCGCGTCTTGGAGGTCCCAACACCTGGTAGAACGGACCACTGCTACTACACCACAGCTGCATCTTGTCAAGCTACCTCGTTGATTGATGGTGTCCCCGTTGCGCCCACACATCCTCACGCGACTAATTATCGTCTCCTGAGGCTACAAACGCATGCATGGGAAGACGAACGAGGTTCGTGTTGGGAGGCCGCCGCCCAAGAAGGAGCTGAGGGGTGGGTTAAAGGAGCGACACTGGCCTTCTTGCGCAAGTCGTGTGTGAGCGTCCAAAAGACGTCGCATCCGACGTGCATGTTTTCAGAACGTACTCGACGTCGAGCCAAAGTAGAGCTCGAAATGCTGGCGATTCTGCATGAGGAAGAGGAGAAAGTAGTGCGCCGCGCGGGTTGGCAAGGAACCGATCGAGGGGCACAAAGGCGGCCGTGTGCTCCGAGACCTGCAGCATGTCGAGGTACTCGGTGCTTTTGAGGATCCGCGGCAGCTCTTCGCGCGTGAGCCGCTTGAACGCGAGGTGCTGGATCGGGCGAAACCCGACCCAGCCAATGTCGTCGGTCTGGACGCTCACCAGCACCATCTCTTCGAGCTCGAGCGTCGCCGAGATGCTGCACTCGGACGCGGTCGTAAAGTACTTGTTGAAGAGCTTGAGGAGCGACGGCGCGCCGCGTCGCGCTCTTCCTCGAGCCTAGGACGAAGAGAAGGACGTGGTGGTAGTTGCCGTCGTCAGTCGTCTTGGCCAAGAAATCGAGAAGGCGCGGCAGCTTCTTTGGGTCAATCTCGTGCAGCGAGAACAGCGCGTGCGCGCGGAGGCGGCTGACTTCCGAGAGCTGCAAGAGCCGGCGCTGCTTTTCGTCCATGGCGGCGCGCTGCTTGTCGCGAAGGTACTTGCGAAACTTCTTGCTCAGTGGCATCGGATAGCTGCTAGAGATCGTCTTGTCGTTCATGTTGTTCTTGGCCAACTTCTTGTACTTGTCCTGGATCGCCGTCGCGGCCTGCGCGAGCTTGGTGCTGGCGGACGATGGCCTATGGTCGTCGGCCATCGGCGACGCAGGCGTCGACCGGTTCGCTGTCGGCGCCAATGGCGGGCGCGGGTCCGCGACATCGTCGCCAAAGAGCCAGCTGTCGAAGTGCTCGGGCTTCTTGATCGCGGTGAGGAAGTTCATCGTCAATTGCCGCCGTCTATCTGGGAGCAGCCAGCTCGATTCCGATTGGTGCAAATCCATGCAAAGATTGAAGTCGCTGCGCCGGATACGCGTCCGGATATTTTGGCGGCAACAGGCGACCATATTTTGGACCACACGCAAGTGGACCTCGATGCCTCGTACAGCAACGTGCCCGGCTTCGCCCGCAACGCGCAGCACGTTCCCCGTCCGGGAAGCGGCCCGCAGCATGTCATGCCATCGCCGTCGGCCAACGTCTGCGCTCGGCGCGGACAGCTGCAGCACTGGCACCGGCGGGATGGCCATGGCCGGCTTTCCCAACTACCTGGAAGAAAAAGGTACATGCCACCATATCGCAGCAGCATAATGGTCTCATGGTCGCCGCAGAGAAATGGCTCCACTTTCTGCGCAACCATGTCGACTCGCTCTCGGGCGCGCGCAAGTACGAAGACATGCTCGTACGTACAAGGTGCATTCTCGGTCCCATGCGCTCACGCGTGCGATAGCAAGAGGTCGCTGACCGCCAGCGCACGACCATCACGATCGCGCTCGACGACGTCCTCTCGGTACATGCGACCTTGGATCGCCGTTGCTTACGACACCAAACATGTAGTTTGAGAACGATGAGGACTTTGTGCGCAACGTCATGCGCAACACGCACGTCTCGCTCTTCTCGGATGCGGTCGACGACGTCCTCCGCCTCCACCGCGTGCAAGAGGCGGCGACCGAGAACGACGCGCCCGTCGACCTTGCGACCGTCTTTCCGCCGACACTCATGCGCCGCTTTGAGCTCCAGTACGTTCTTGCTTCTTGATTTTCGCATGTTAATTGCATGTATATATAGACTTGTGCCCGGCGTCAAGACCAAGCCGGTCCCGATCCGCGAGGTGAAGGCGTCGAAAGTGGGCAGCTTCGTGCGCATCAAGGGCACGGTGGCGCGTGTCTCGAACGTCAAGCCACTCGTCATCGTCGCGACGTACACGTGCGAAGTGTGCTCGTTTGAAGTCTACCAAGAGATCAAGTCGCGCGATTTCAACCCGCTCGTGCGTCAACACGACCAACGGGCGCCTCCTCTGTGTCAAAAAGTCACGTTGCAAGTACGATCGACAATATCTCTATCGTCCAGCACCATACTTGGATCGATGTAGGAACTACCGGACCAAGTGCCCATGGTCCACATTCCCCGGCCGTTCACCGTATACCTCCGCGGCGAGCTCACCCGGTCGTGCGAGTTTCAAAACGAGTACTTGATAGCCACGCGCGTTGGCATACAGCCTCTCGAGCGAGAAATAGCGCCCCGGAAAATAATATCACAGCGATTTGAGAAGGTTGCAAAAGTTTCGATTTCGGGTCGACACGCCAGCCATACAAAAGGTCGGCATCGATGGATTGGCTGCGGCTTGTTGATGCTGCTCGCCACTTGGGGACCCAACGCGCGAACCTTAAGGTCTCGTTCAGCGCTACTAGTATGACACACCGCTTCTGGAAGAACGAGCGACTTTGTCGTCGAGATGACGTGGCAGATTGTCAACGTGACGTGGCGGTGATATATTTTCCAAACGGCTGCCCGGATATGCTCGCAAAAGGACGCGACGTTGTCACGACTTTGTCACGACGTCGTCGTAACACTTGTGTAACATTGTCGTGACGTTGTTACGACATTGTTGTAATACTGTTGTGATGCTACCAACACTCGACGGGTCCGTCCGTGCGGTCGAGTCTCGCCGCGGACCTTCATGCCTTCGTCCATGCTTGGTAACGCCGCCAATCATCATCACAACAATGTCGCGACAGCATCACGACATCGTCGCGACAGCATCACGACATCGTCGCGACAACGTCACGACAATGTTACACAAGTGTTACGACGACGTCGCGACGTGAGGGCAATAAGTTAACGCGAATTGACTGTCCTGGATCGCCAAGGCGCGCCCCAAACGGTGATCTTCTACCAATCGGTGGCGTCGTACAACAACTGCGAGCCGCCGTCAGTCACCAAGCGCAAGGTCGAAAACGCGGAAGCCCGTGCTGCTACCAAACGCGTTCGCTCCGACGAACCCGAGAAGGAACCCGAGTCCAGCCAAGTCAACAACCCTCGGCCCGCGGCCGTCGTCGGCGCGAGTAGCGGCGCGTCTTCCCGCCAAGCTCCGTTTCGTCAAGGCGTGGCTGGCCCAAGCGGACGACCCTTCCACGTGAACCACGGCAGGAGTCTCGCTCATGGAGGAGGCATACCAACCGTGGGGATCCTTTGGGGACCTTCTTCACGCCAGCAAGAGTCACCCGACGATCAAGGCTCTGCTCGCATCGCCCAGCTTCCCGACACGATGGCCGGCGGTCCTCCCTAAGTGGTTCTCGACCGTCTACACCATGCATGGCTTGCCACGCGAATCGCTGCTTGTGACGCACCGTCGTCCGGTTTGGCACAACGCACATCTCCCGACGCCCAGCAAGCTCAAGTGGCTCGCACACGACAACGCTGTGCACGTCGAGACGCTTGCCGTTCAAGGCTACACGCACGTGGACAGCTTTCAAGCCCTCGGACACACGGTCACTGACCTCGCCGAGCAACTGCCACGACTTTTTCCAGTGCTGCAGCCACCCCGTCGCTGGATCCGGCTGCTCGCGATCGCTATCGTTGGCTGCTTCCCACTTATCGCACCTGTCGCACCTGCCGCGCGTCCAGATCCTGCCCCGACCTGGCTCGTCAAGCTCGGGCCTCACGTAGCCTCAGCTGCGCTCGTAGCGATCCGCCTTGCCGGCTACAGACGTCGTCCAAACTTCGACTGGCGTGTGCTGCCGGTGCACCACCTTGGCGTCTCCGCGACCTATTACCAGCAACCAAGTCGAGCTGCTGCACTTGTCCCACTACGGCAACCCGCTCATGTCCTCCCGCGATACGGCGATTTTGTTTACCGTGTCGCGTTGAAAGCCGTGGCGGTCCGGTCCAGCTTGCACTTCCTCAGCCCGGATGCCCGACACTGCCCGCTCTGTGATGTGCCCGCCCGCGAAACGTATGACCATCTTCTAGTGCGCTGCCCATTCATCCGCGCGGTCTGGCGCGCTTTTGAACCGATGCGCCAAATCTTGCAGCTGCAACTCCCGACGTCGGTCGGTGGCTTTCTCTACGATGTTGTCGCTCTGCCGTTCTCAGCCCACAAGCCGACCATCCGTGCCCTCTGGCCGATCTTGCGCGTTTGCGTTTGGTACAGTCTTTGGCTTGAACGCAACAGCTGCGTGTTCCGCACGGCATTGACACCCCTTCCCGCTGCTGCGCTCGCGATCAAAGCCGCTAATATCACGCGATTGCATATCCGGCACTTGGCTCGCCGCGCCGTGGTGCCTTCGCTTGCCGAGTCGCTCCATGCCCTACGCACCGACCCTTGGTGTGCTCGCTACCTCATTCCCAACGCAATCCCGAGCCCCGACCATACGCCCTCAGCTTGACGTACCGGCCAAACCTCACGAGCGCACTAGGAAGCCGGCCGTGAGACCGACGCCACAACTGCCCTTGCCCGTCGTGTAGATGTCTCTCGGGCTCACGGT
>NW_008246154.1:6614-18194 GCF_000281045.1 Saprolegnia diclina VS20
CGACAATGTTACACAAGTGTTACGACGACGTCGTGACAAAGTCGTGACAACGTCGCGTCCTTTTGCGAGCATATCCGGGCAGCCGTTTGGAAAATATATCACCGCCACGTCACGTTGACAATCTGCCACGTCATCTCGACGACAAAGTCGCTCGTTCTTCCAGAAGCGGTGTGTCATACTAGTAGCGCTGAACGAGACCTTAAGGTTCGCGCGTTGGGTCCCCAAGTGGCGAGCAGCATCAACAAGCCGCAGCCAATCCATCGATGCCGACCTTTTGTATGGCTGGCGTGTCGACCCGAAATCGAAACTTTTGCAACCTTCTCAAATCGCTGTGATATTATTTTCCGGGGCGCTATTTCTCGCTCGAGAGGCTGTATGCCAACGCGCGTGGCTATCAAGTACTCGTTTTGAAACTCGCACGACCGGGTGAGCTCGCCGCGGAGGTATACGGTGAACGGCCGGGGAATGTGGACCATGGGCACTTGGTCCGGTAGTTCCTACATCGATCCAAGTATGGTGCTGGACGATAGAGATATTGTCGATCGTACTTGCAACGTGACTTTTTGACACAGAGGAGGCGCCCGTTGGTCGTGTTGACGCACGAGCGGGTTGAAATCGCGCGACTTGATCTCTTGGTAGACTTCAAACGAGCACACTTCGCACGTGTACGTCGCGACGATGACGAGTGGCTTGACGTTCGAGACACGCGCCACCGTGCCCTTGATGCGCACGAAGCTGCCCACTTTCGACGCCTTCACCTCGCGGATCGGGACCGGCTTGGTCTTGACGCCGGGCACAAGTCTATATATACATGCAATTAACATGCGAAAATCAAGAAGCAAGAACGTACTGGAGCTCAAAGCGGCGCATGAGTGTCGGCGGAAAGACGGTCGCAAGGTCGACGGGCGCGTCGTTCTCGGTCGCCGCCTCTTGCACGCGGTGGAGGCGGAGGACGTCGTCGACCGCATCCGAGAAGAGCGAGACGTGCGTGTTGCGCATGACGTTGCGCACAAAGTCCTCATCGTTCTCAAACTACATGTTTGGTGTCGTAAGCAACGGCGATCCAAGGTCGCATGTACCGAGAGGACGTCGTCGAGCGCGATCGTGATGGTCGTGCGCTGGCGGTCAGCGACCTCTTGCTATCGCACGCGTGAGCGCATGGGACCGAGAATGCACCTTGTACGTACGAGCATGTCTTCGTACTTGCGCGCGCCCGAGAGCGAGTCGACATGGTTGCGCAGAAAGTGGAGCCATTTCTCTGCGGCGACCATGAGACCATTATGCTGCTGCGATATGGTGGCATGTACCTTTTTCTTCCAGGTAGTTGGGAAAGCCGGCCATGGCCATCCCGCCGGTGCCAGTGCTGCAGCTGTCCGCGCCGAGCGCAGACGTTGGCCGACGGCGATGGCATGACATGCTGCGGGCCGCTTCCCGGACGGGGAACGTGCTGCGCGTTGCGGGCGAAGCCGGGCACGTTGCTGTACGAGGCATCGAGGTCCACTTGCGTGTGGTCCAAAATATGGTCGCCTGTTGCCGCCAAAATATCCGGACGCGTATCCGGCGCAGCGACTTCAATCTTCGCATGGATTTGCACCAATCGGAATCGAGCTGGCTGCTCCCAGATAGACGGCGGCAATTGACGATGAACTTCCTCACCGCGATCAAGAAGCCCGAGCACTTCGACAGCTGGCTCTTTGGCGACGATGTCGCGGACCCGCGCCCGCCATTGGCGCCGACAGCGAACCGGTCGACGCCTGCGTCGCCGATGGCCGACGACCATAGGCCATCGTCCGCCAGCACCAAGCTCGCGCAGGCCGCGACGGCGATCCAGGACAAGTACAAGAAGTTGGCCAAGAACAACATGAACGACAAGACGATCTCTAGCAGCTATCCGATGCCACTGAGCAAGAAGTTTCGCAAGTACCTTCGCGACAAGCAGCGCGCCGCCATGGACGAAAAGCAGCGCCGGCTCTTGCAGCTCTCGGAAGTCAGCCGCCTCCGCGCGCACGCGCTGTTCTCGCTGCACGAGATTGACCCAAAGAAGCTGCCGCGCCTTCTCGATTTCTTGGCCAAGACGACTGACGACGGCAACTACCACCACGTCCTTCTCTTCGTCCTAGGCTCGAGGAAGAGCGCGACGCGGCGCGCCGTCGCTCCTCAAGCTCTTCAACAAGTACTTTACGACCGCGTCCGAGTGCAGCATCTCGGCGACGCTCGAGCTCGAAGAGATGGTGCTGGTGAGCGTCCAGACCGACGACATTGGCTGGGTCGGGTTTCGCCCGATCCAGCACCTCGCGTTCAAGCGGCTCACGCGCGAAGAGCTGCCGCGGATCCTCAAAAGCACCGAGTACCTCGACATGCTGCAGGTCTCGGAGCACACGGCCGCCTTTGTGCCCCTCGATCGGTTCCTTGCCAACCCGCGCGGCGCACTACTTTCTCCTCTTCCTCATGCAGAATCGCCAGCATTTCGAGCTCTACTTTGGCTCGACGTCGAGTACGTTCTGAAAACATGCACGTCGGATGCGACGTCTTTTGGACGCTCACACACGACTTGCGCAAGAAGGCCAGTGTCGCTCCTTTAACCCACCCCTCAGCTCCTTCTTGGGCGGCGGCCTCCCAACACGAACCTCGTTCGTCTTCCCATGCATGCGTTTGTAGCCTCAGGAGACGATACAGCGTAATTAGTCGCGATCTTCTTGGCAATCATATCGACACCGTCGACCGTAGAGGGCAGAATGCCCAGGTGGAGCTTGCCTACCAACTCGGCGTGGAGAGCATCAAATGCAGCTGGTGCGCTCTCGCCAAAGTCGTTTCCCCATTCCAAGAGCTTCTTGAGACCGCTGCACACGTGCGCCGGACGCGCGATCTTTGATCGAGTGGGACCCTGAGAGAGCGTCTTGGACGCGCTGAGCACGGTTTCGAGCAATGTTTGATCTTCGCCTGTCATGCAGTCGGCCGTCAGGTCGAGCTCGATAATGCGCGCGACCCGCTTCATAGTAGCAGCCAGGGCTTTCAAAGCCGCCGCCAGACGCCCTTCTCACTGATTGGCAAATAAACCACGGCAAGCGGGTGGTGATTGGCACATTTTGAATAAATCGGTCGCGGCTAAAGACCAACTGCTACAACCATGAATGACAACTCTCTCGTACGCTGAAGCTCATGGCTCACGTCCTTGACGTGTGCCGGCCCCGATGTAGCCAGCTTGTTGCGGTGAACTCATGCGAGCAATGTCATGTTATACATCGGTACTGAAGTCGGGCGCAACTGGGTTGCGTGGAATTAGTCTAGTCGTTTCGTTAGTCGAACGCAGTTGTGAAACGACCCATTTGCTTTTCACGTTGCAAGCCGCGGACCTCAAGAGCATGGCGTACGTCTTGCGCTGTCTCGTCCACGTGTGCCCAGGGATCATGTCCTAGGACTGCCTATGACAGCAGCTCGACGTGGGAATCACCCCCGCTCGTGCTTCGGCGCACCTCGGAGTCTGCACCGAGCATCTCGGCAGCGGACGAGCGCATCAATCTCGACGAAGCCGACTTGCCTCTTCCACCTCCAACCGTAGCGACTGCTCGCGATGATCGCGTCGAAGCTCTTCTTTCGATGCTTATCAAGCGTGTCGAGGAAGTGCAAGAAGAGCTCCATGACAACGCGATCGCAATCCAACGCCTTGAAGAGCGGGTCATCAGCAGCACGATCGCAATCGACGACTTCGCGATCCAAGTCGCCAACGTGGTCAAGGTGCACAACGCGAACGGCCAGTTTGCCGCCAAGGCCAACATCCAGAACCAGCACGGCCTCGAGATCACGCCGATTTGCACCCAAAAGCACACGGTGACGCCGCCCGAGCATCTCGTGCAGCTCGGCCAGATCAACACGGTCTGCGACGCCGCTGAGCGGCCGATCCACCAAAAAGCCCAAAAACTGAGCCAGGTTGAGCGCGACTGCGGCATCGGCCCCGAGACGAGCCACGGGTACCCTTCATAGGCCTACACGCTACGTCATTATCATCATAGACTCTTGCAGAAAGACGAGTCGCTGCATGCGGCCAAGCGCTCGCGTCATCTGTTCGCCACGACTCTTGTCGTCTTGGCGTGGGTTGTGGCCCTAGTGGCCTTTGTGTTTCTCCTCGTACGCCTCGACCATCTATATCTCCATCGCTGATTCTTCTTCCATGGAGTTAGGGCGAGTATACGACGTGTTTGCAGCATGCGACCCCCAAAGTCGCCATGGGTTTCATCCAGAGCGCACACGAAGCGATTCGTTCGCTTGTGCTGGATCCGTCTGTGCCACTGGGGTTTCTGAGCACGCTTCAGCTCGTCGGGTCGTGTTTTTTTTTGTTTTTGCTCCTCAACGCCGTCGCGCAGGTACCTCGATATGCTGTTGTACGGCGATTGAAACTATCGATGCCCAATATATATCCCTATACCTACCACGATATCACAAAAAGTAGGAAGCCCACAACGACCACGCGGTTCGTTCGCAGTCTTGTGTCATTGTCGATTTGTTGAACATTTATGACGTTAAGGATAGACGCACGCCTTGAAACACGCAGAGGACGGTGGGCACTCGACGTCCAAGATGATGATTGAATGCTGAGATTACTGGACATGGGACAGAGAGGCTAGACGTCTTAGCCGCAGATGGTCACGTTGCCTTGGATGGTCGGCTGTCCGTTGCCGCCCGCAACGCGATAGCACGAGGTTTGCGGGAAGAGCGCCATAAAGTTGGTCACGACCGAGAAAAGCAGCGCGACAAAGAAGGAAACAACGACGGCGGTGGCTGCGTGCGAGTTGGCGCCACCCGTGCGCTTGAGTTTTTGGACCGCCGCTTTTTGCGGCGGGAGCAACCCGAGAAAGAGCAACGACGCAAACTTGAAGCCGTACGAGATGATGAACGCGTAGGTCACTTGCCAGCGCACGTGGGTCGAGTCTTTTGCGAGATCGTTGTTGGAGAGGTCGAGGTACGAGTCAATGAGCTTGTAACACGCAGTGGAAAACGGTGTCGCGAGGTTGACGATCGTCGTGACGAGGCCAAAGACGACGCCTTCGTTGCCAATGTCGGCGATCTCGACCGCGCAGTAGCCCGAGACAATGAAGCGGATGCCGGCCGGGAGGCTGTATGCTAGCTGCGAGATCGTAAAGAAATACTCGTTCCGGACTACATTCCACGTTGTGACAAAGATGACGGCGGCGTCAATGACCAAGACACCGATGGTCGCGAGCGCGATCGAGACGCGCCAGTCCCAGTTGAGGCCGTACCGCCCACAAACGTAAATCGCCACCGACGTGAGCAGCGCATTCAACACCGCCGTGATGGACTTTGTGATCGGCTGGACGTTGGCCCAGAGACTCGGGATGATGAGCGTCACGGTCGTATCAAACGAGTAGAAGAAATTGCTCAAAAAACGAAACGCGCAGATTTGCCACATGACGCGCAGTCGCAACAAATTCCAAAGACTTTGGAGGTAGCTGCGAAAGTATGGCTTGACATCGCGGTCTTCGACAATGAGAAACATGCAGCACCACATGGCCAGCACGCACGGAAGAGCGAGCACGGCAAAGACGAGGTTTGGGCTCATCGACCAGTTGAAGCTACCGTCGTACTGCGGTCCGTTCATGCAAAAGCCAATGAGCAGGAGCGGGATCATGCTGCACGCATAGCGCACCGAGTAGATTGCCGACTGCAGTCGACCGCGGATCGCAATCGGCTCGCGCTGAGCGTACTGGACGACCATGGCGTCGGCGGCGACGTCGGCGAGCATGTAGCCAAAGCTGCCGAGGGTCGAGAGAAGGATCCAGTAGTTGCCTTGGTTGGGCGCGTCGACGTTGATCGACTTTTGCATGTCTTTGGACAAAACCGAGAGGTCGCCGCCGCGGACGCGCGCAATGATGCGCGGGTTCATGCCGGCGAGGGCAGAACCAATGTACGGGTCCGGGAACGGGTTGAGCGCCATGAGGACGACGCTCACGAGACACATGCTCCACCCGAGAAGCATATACGGCTTGCGCTTGTAGCCGCCGATGGGGAAGCAATCGGTGAGCATACCAAGAAAGACCTTGAACGACCAGCAGAGCGTGACGAGCACTTTGTATGACGACGCTTGAAAGCCCGAAAAGTTGAGGTACTTGACGTAGAGCGGGTAGAGGAGGCCGGGCAGGCAGCCATAGATGATGCCAACCGCCGCGTACTGCCCGAGGAGCCCGATGGCTTCGCGGCTCATGAGATCGAGCGCACCGCCTTCTCGCAGCGCGTCACCATCGTAGTACGGGTCGTCGTCGTCATAGAGGGCATCGTCGGCGATGAGCTTGGATGCATGGAGGTACGACTGCGTATCGAGGGCGGTGAGGTTGCTCGACTCTTTCGGGTACAAATCAGCCTCGTCAAAGAGCCAAATCTTGGCCGGTGCTGCCATCGCCGTTTGCAGCTGCGTTGTCTATGGCAAAATACCTTTACAGAGCGCCAGTGGAGTCGATACGAGGCGGATCATACCACCTATGTTCTTGGTATCGCAGCCGTACATTCGATCGCGACACGTGGTGGTGCCACGTGGTGTCGCTTGCTCTCCCAACCACCTAAACCGTTATCAACGCTTTCCCTTTTTTCTATTGAGGCACCCAACAAGTAGCACGGGTCCTATGTACAAGACCCATCGAGCAAGCGGGGTGCTGACCGTGGTCGGTCTTCGGTTGAAGCAATCGACTTGCTGTCTCAATTGATGACGACGTGCGGCATGACGAGGAGCGTCCCAGCTGCGTCTACACCGGGTTCGCCGCAAGAGGCAAGGACGCGAATGGAGGTGTTGAAGGTGATTGGGATGTAATGGCAACGTTGCCCTTCTCTAAACTCGCACAAGTAGCCAAGTTGTCACTGCTCCGAAGCGGAGCCCCCGAGACGCGCGGCTCGCGCGAGAGAGGCAGTGCAAGACCAGGGGCAATTTAGCGTAACATGTGACGTGTCCATATTTGATCCCAGGTCCTTTGAACGTTGGCTTTCTTGTTGCTATTTGCTTGCCTGGTGGTCTGGTCTTGGTCTGGGGTAATCATGTCATAGCTATTTTGCTAATACCGCGCATGTGAGCGATGTGAGGCAGCTGCTGGGTGTAGTCTGAGAATGAGATGCGTGCTTGCTTGTCAAGCCCGAGCCCCTTCTAGCATCTTCACAAGACCTCTTGAGCCCGTCGTACGCAGTCGTTGCACACAGCTTGCGTTTCGACGAGCGCTCGCAGAGGCGTGTGGGTTGATGGTTACGCGTTGTTACCTTGTGACGCACTCGTTTCTGGCACCGTACCAGACCAGATGATCTGGTCTGGTACGGTGCCACTACTCGTGCCGTACTCGCATGAAGTTCTCGCATCTTGACGGCATCAACCGCCGGTGCGTGAGCTCTCTGGCAGTCGTCCTCGCATCGTTTGACCTTGTGAAGAACACCAAGCGACACCGCGTTGTCGGTCGCTTCGACAAGAGAGCACCGTGTCAGCGCTCAGGTTGGCCACAACCATGACAACCACCACACTGCAGATTAGTGTTGACCGACACAGTTCTTAGCGTATTCGTAAGAGGCGCTGCTTATGCAAGCGGCGCATCGTCGTCGTACTCGTCGTCATCATCGTCAATCGCAATGACCTCGTGCGCGCCATTCGACACGGCGAGAGGTAGGAGCGAAATGGTTCGCGGCTGAAATGCCTCGGCCATCGACGACGCCCGCGTCGATGCGCGGGCCGACTGCCGCGTCGGTGCTTTCTTGGGCGACGACGGGCGCACGCGGCGGCGTGTGTCAAGCACCCCAAACACGTTCTTCGGGCGCGTCTTGTCGCGCACACGCCAGCTTTCATATGCGAGCGTCGCCATCTCGATCACGTCATCGGGCGAAATCGCGAGTTGCTGCGCGAGATGCTGGAACGCGAGCACCGAGTCCATGACGAGCTGGGATCGCTACACCAACGACGTTCGTCCAGTGTATCGTTGCAGCACATAGGTAGCTACCTCGGCTTCCATGGACGCTGGCGAGAGGCCGCGAAGCGAGAGCTCCGTGTGGAGGTGGATTGTGATGCAGTTTTGCACAAAAGCTTTCTAGATCGCGTTCGGATATTGGAAATCCGTCGGAAATGTCACCAGATGTGGTCGTACCGTGGGCTCATACGGCGTCGTGACGGGCACGGCGTGCTGGTTGGTCAGCGTCAGCGTCAAGTCGCACGCAAAAAGCGCGACGGTCAATAGCTGCGCGCTAAACTCAATGCCCTCGACCGTAAGAACGCGGCCCCACTGGTTCGCATGCAGCTGCTTGGCTTCAAGCGGCAAATGCGAGTTACCAAAATTGAGCACCAAGACGACGTCGCCAACGTGGAGCTTGCTCCGGAGGCTCGGCGAGACTGTGCGGAGCGTGCTATGGTGGCCACAGCAGCCGTGGTGTCCCACCAGCGCTGTAAAGGACGGGGACTTGGTCGAGTGACACGCCTTGTGCAGCGCGGTGGGGCATTGGTAGCAGTGGAGCGCGTCGGCTTGGGCAAGCCCCTGCTTCTTGCAGACGCTGCATGCGTGGCGCGGACACACAAATAGCGACGGGTCCTGGCCTTTGCTCATGCACCTATCGCACCATCAGGCAGCATAAGACGAGGCATTGATGCAGCGACGAACCGCTGGTGGGCGTAGACGCCGCAGCCGGAGATCGAGCACTTGAACGAGTCCATGTCGTCGTCGCCGACCATGTCGCACTTGAAGCACATGTGGATGCCCCGGAAACACTCGGCGCACTTCCAGCTCCGGCGCTGGGCGACGTACGGGCGGTGGACGAGCGACGCGCTCTCGCCAATGCACGCAATGTGGAACGACCGCGTGCATGAGCCCGAGCATGAGAGAAGCTGACGGCCGCCTTGGCCGCATAGAAAGCAGAGCGGCGTCGAGGCGTCCGTGATCTCGGGCACCTTGGTCTTGGCAGGCGATGGCCGGGTCTTGCTCGACGGTGCGCTTGACGGCGGCGACATCTCCACAACCCGGCGCCGCTTTTGGTGCGCGACCTTCTTCAATGAGCCATTCACGCGCTCGCATTCTTCTTCATGGAGCACGATCTCGAACGGCTTGACATGCTCGTCAAACACCCGCCAGCAGATCGGGCAGTGCTTGGCGTCCACGAAGTGCTCATCGACAGGCGCCGGCCAGGCCTTGAGAGCGCACTGCGTCACGTGGCGGGCGAGGACGAAGGCCGCGTCTACGCGCGGGAAGAGCGCGTGGCAGTACGGGCACGGGACCGTCTCCATCGCCACCTCCAAAAACACTGGTGGCGTCGTCATCCAATTCCGGTTGATGAATTGCATAAAACCATCCAGGTGACACATACAAACAACAAGATAATAATATAGCACTCGCCACCCCAATGCGATCTTGGCGGCGAAGCGGCGCCATGGCCTATGCCACTGCGAGCAGCGCGCAGGGATGACGTCTGTACACGAGCGACGGAGGCTACATGGTCATAGAGTACCATAGCCAAGGCCATGCGCTGCAACATGGGCGCAGTCGCGGCGACGCCACGTTGGCATCAACCCATGTCCGAGACAGTGGTTGGGTTGCTCGAAGACGACGTTGGGCAGGGCGTGCCGAGCGCGGCTGCGTCACGAGCACCCTTGAGAGGAGGAGCTCGCTTGTCGGTGGCGTCAACCAAGTGCGCCTTTATCCAGAGGCTACAACGACACTGTTCGGGTTCATGACGTTGTGCTCGACGATACGAGATTGACACGCAGCACGCCTCATCGGCGTGTCTCTGTCGAGTCTACCGGTAGCATGTGAGCCTACGTGTCGACGACTACAGTGGCACGGCGGTTGAAAGCATAGAATTAGGTGCTTACGAGCAGGTCATAGGAAGGTAGTGCAATGGATCAGTCGTTGCTCGAGGTATCGCTACTTGAGTCCGACATTGGGTCCTCGTCCTGGTCTAGAGCTCGTGCGCGCTCGTCGGGCTGGCGAGGCGGTGGTGCGCCACTGCCATTCGGTCGTGTCTGGTAGTGGCACGTAGCGGGGATGCTCTGGCCGCGATGCTGCATCGCGTCATGGTGCTTTTGCAGCAGCTTCTTGGCGCGCACGATGTCACAGTCGGTCTCTCGGATGGCCATGAGCAGCCCGAGGTTCGTCTTCATGAGCTTCGAGTTGACCGACCGCGCGTTGCTCAGGACGGCCGTGAGGGACTCGTCGGCCATCGGTGCTCGAAGCGGCGGCAAGTTCGGATACACAAAGCTATCCGGATACGACATGGCGTGTATCTCACCCTAATTCACACGACTGTGGACCATGCGGTGTGTGAAAAATGCCTGCAAATCACGTCACACGATCGTGTGGTGGATGGGCGGACGTTGTCGTCTCGACGACGATCGCGCTATTTTTCAATGGAGATGCAAAGCGCGTGTATAACTATAGCACAAGTCAACGAGGTCCATAAATCTACCAAGTCCTTACTTTGATCCTCCGCTCGACGTAGAAAGAACCGAACCTTTGTCGACGAACGCCACGCTATGGACACACTGTAGGACCGTGTCGCACTTGGGATGTTCCGGATAATCCAGTAGACACGTCCACCATGGTGAGATTTAATAAAACCCGCGGTGAGAAAGACCCAAATAATTCGCCAAGACTCGATAAACCGTTATGATTGGGTATGCTTACATTTCATGGAGCTATTCTAGCCAATCAAATCATCCTGTATCGGCGCCTGGATCCGCTTCCGTTCCAGTTCACTTCTTGCCTGCACGACGCTCCAACTAAATGCCCTTCCTGTACACCACACCTGCATGCGCTTGACTCCACACACGCGACTACGCACCTCCGACCAGGTTGACAAGGCGACGTGATGTGAAAAACGTGAAAAACACCGTGTTGCAGCGGTCGTATCCGGATAATCGCGGCAAGAGTGGAATTTTCCACGCGCATTACTCACCGGTGTCGTGATGTTCGTTTTAAAATCCGGCCTTGCCGAACGTCGGGTCGTTGCATACAAACACCCAGTGTAAATAAAAATTACCCTAAAAAATACGATCCCAGGGCGCAGATGGCGGGGTTCGAATGCGCCATACATTAGGCGGGCGACGTGTATTTCTCATATTTCTTGGTCGCCAGCAGCATGGCCGCGCCGACGCAAGGAGGAGGCCGCCCGCCGTACCAGTACATGGACTCGACGTCGCATGTGCAGGACGACGACATGGCACATGTGCCCGTGTGGCAGGACAGCAGCGCCGAGCACATGTACGGCGACTACGTCAACCCCGGCGGGGTGGCCGTCATGGAGTCGACCGAGCACGCGTCCGTGCGCCCGAGCACGATCCTCGACTCGTCGCGCACGTCGACGGCCGCCGCCATGAAGCCTGACATCAAGGTCGGCGTCAGCGAAGAGGCCAACTCGGAGAAGAAGCACACAGGCCGGAAGCGCGTCTGGCCCGGCTGGCTGCTCCTCTTCCTCGTCTTTGGTGGCGCGGTCTTTGGCATCTTTTGGTTTGGCCGCAAACTCTACTTCAAGGCCCAAGGCCAGCAAACGCTCTCGCAAAAGATCCTCGACCGCACGCCCGCGCCGCCGACGCCCGCCAAAAGTACGTGCGCTCCTTGT
>NW_008246154.1:19780-57230 GCF_000281045.1 Saprolegnia diclina VS20
ATCCAACAGAGGGTGGTTGTATGTACTACGCCGTCACTCGATCACGCCCCCTTTTGCTTTTCAGTCGCCGCTTGCTGTTTGAGCTCGGTCGCGCAACTCAAACAAACGGGCATCCACTTGGAGGCTGCGCACTTGGTGGCAGCGTCGGCTGTTTTGCAATGGGAGCAGGTCGGTACGGACGTGGTCTCGGCGTGCGACGCGACCGGAGATGGTGTTGTTGGCGCGTATTTATCGAATTTGGCCATGAGCGCGCGCTCGTTCTCTTCCTTGAACATCGCGACGCGCTGGCGCTGCGCTTCCCACGCCTCGGCGTCTCGCTTCTTCTTGGCATCGCGGTCGGAGGCCACGCGGGCCTGCAGATCGTTGTAGTCGGCTTCAACTCGCCGGAGGATCCATGTAAGGCCCGTCTCAAGTGCGTCGTCGACGCGCCCTGCGTTGGCACCCGCCTTGGCGACGCATTCCAGCACCTTCTTGTTGTTGTACATGCCGACTTGGAGGTCGCGGCAAAACTGTTTCTCGTTCACGGCGCCCGGCAAGTCTTTTTTGTTGGCAAATCTACGCGTTGAGTTTTGAGTTCGAGTGGACCGCATCAAAGTGTGAGCATTAGTACATGAGCAGTGGTTTGCCGACAAGAAGGGGGTGCTCCATGGCCTGCGAGAGGATCGTGGCGGCTTCCGCGAATCGCGCCGGTGCTGCCGCGTCAACGACGTAAATGACGGCGTGCGCCTAGGTCGTTTTCAGTCGACAATCGAAAGGACAAGTTGTACATCAGCATAGTATTCCTTCCAGACCGCCCGAAACGTGGGCCCGCCGCCCAAGTCGACAAACATTGCGAGACCATTGGCCATTTGAAACTTGACGGACGTATAGCCGGCACTGGGTCCGTGCTCCTTCTCCAGGTCTATACTACCTGAGAAGAGTGACGCGCGAGAGCACCGGGCGTACCGCCTTGGAGCGTCGAGAGCAAGGTCGACTTGCCCGCGCCGTCAATACCGAGGAGGAGGATCACAGGCTCCATGGCCCGGGGCGTGGTCGGACGCGGCGTCTTGGTCGTCGCAGGCTCGACCTCGGGCTCAGCGTTGGGCCGGCGCAGTAGGATCGGATGGATGTGCTCCTCGACCTTGTTGTTGTCATACCGAATTGTGTATGTGGTCGACGCAGCGTCGTAGGCTTCGATGACCGCAGGTACAAACTTGGGGCGGCCTTTGAAGCGACACTCGACAGCGTCCCCGATCGCATACACTTCATGCGCAATCGCGAGCGATGAAAGCCCATTGGACTCGAGGTCACGAATGTCATTGTTGTTGTTGCTTCCATGTGCCATGCTGCGCGTGTGAGCGACCGATACCAAGTAGGCTAGTCAGTAGCCATAGCAACACACATGTGGCAGAGACGTGAACGTACCGCGCACGTCATTCGGCTTTTCTTGCATGATGCGCTGTGTCAGGTCCTCCATGATAGGTAGCACGCTCGACGACATGAAGGTAACCATGCGCTGACGGCGTGCTGTCACCGACTTGTTGGCCTCGCTCAGGTGCTTCATACGTCCGAGGCCCCCCGCGCCATTTTCCAAGTAGCTCGCCATGAACTCGTACACGTTACTGGGCTGGTACAACAGCAAGGTCTCGATGAGCGGCATCAAGAGCGGATCCACACGCGTCCGGAGGTACTCGTGCTCCGCATCGAGCTGTGCGCGGGCTACGACATGTAAGATCTCAGTTGCGAGCGCATCGTCACCACGGCAGATGCACCTGCCACCGACGCCATCCTGCGGGAAATGGCGGTAAAGCCACTCACCGGACGGGCTAAAAATAGCTGACCAATCATCGCGCCGAATTGGCAATCTTCGAGGGGCACGCAAAACCGCACCGATTTCGTTTTCACACCTCGACCGCCTCGAGACGGGAACGGCCGATGCAGTACTGCGTACGTCACGGTCGCAGATGTACGACAATATTGCACCGCGTTCCGCCTCAACGAGAAACACGTTGTATCCGAAATTGACGCGATTGCAAGTCCTGAGGACGCTCGCGTGGAGCCGACAGGCTGGTCGGAATGCGGGTGCGTCTCTGCGATTCAGTGCATCTTTCAGTGTAGTAGGTGCGTCATTGAACGTTACGGAAGCGCACCTGTCGAGTGGGCGAAACGAAGATGGCGACCGAAGCCAAGCGCGGCATCGTCGGCGTCCGCGGCACTTGGATGGTGCGTGGTGTCCTTGATGGCATATGTGATATATATCAGTTACTCTCTCTCTAGTGGCGGGACCGTGATGTCGTCATCAGCAAGACTGGCGACCTCTTTGTCTATCGCAAAGGCACGAGCACCCTCAAGCTCAAGGTGCCTTGCTCGTATCTCGATGGCGGCTTGACCCGTAGTGTTAGATTCATCTGTGGGACCCGGCCGTGCAGATCACGTTCCACGCCGACGACACCCTGCTTCAGATCAAGACGCGCAGCGACGACGTCCTCTTCGACTGCAAAGAGACTAGCCACCGTGACGCATGGCTCGCCGCCATTTACACCGTGCAGGCCGCGGCACCGCCAGTGCGATCGTCCTCAGCGCCCGGTGTCGTAGCGCTTGACGACTCGGACGACTCGGACGACGGCGACTTTGAGATTTACGCTGATGAGACCGAGACACTTGCGGCCTTTCAGAACGTGCGCCGCTCGATCACGTGCGATCTCGGCGTCGACGCCAGCGATGGCAACGACACGGCGACGTTGAACGAGGCGGAGAAAGCCAAGCACTGGAACGCTTTGGCCGCCTTTATCGAACACGTCGACGGCGCTGGGCGCAGTGTGCTCTTGCACTGGGATGTTCTTCTCACACTTCCGGTCGGCCTCTCGATGGCCAACCTCTTGACGGCGCTTGGCGAACGTAATCGACCGGCGACGTCTCCTACGGCCGCGCCACAAGCTCGACCGCGCAAGACGTCGGCGTCGCAAAAGACACTGGTGACCGCATTTGTGCGAGACCTCCTCTTCCACCCGACGTACGGCCACCGACTCGGGAAGGATGCGACCATGGCGGCCAACGTCCACCTCATTGACAAGTACTTTCCGCATTGCCGCCTTCGCCGGTTCAGCAACTTGGACGATAAGGACCTGCCCGTCGTCGTCGCGGCCCATCAACTCGTTGAGCCGTCACCGCCGCCTACCATTAGCGTTCGGCTCATGCCCCAGCGCGGGAACCGGCACATTCTTCTGTCAGACAAGGCTATAGCACCAGCCTCGACGCCGCCGCCACCGCGTGGCAGCTCGCCGCTCGCGACGCTTCAAACACTGCGCTCTGTCTTGGAGAATCACCGCCTCACGCCCGAGGCCTTTGCGGAGCAGTGTACGCTTTTTCACCGATCGCAGCTCGGCAAAGTTCCGCTACCGACTTTTCTCGGGCCTGCCACGGACGAGCAAAAGGCCATTTCGGACCACTTCAACAAACTCACCGCCTATCTGGTGTGGTCGGTCATTGCTGAAGAGAGTCCGCTCGAACGCGCGCAGGCCATCGAGACCATCACGGCGATCGCGGTTGCCGCCAACGGCCACGACCTCAACAACTTTCACCTTGTCATGGCGAGCATCGGGTGCCTCGGTGACACGCCGCTCATGCCATCGCGCCTGCCTGCCACGTGGAAGCGCGTGCGCGCCAAGTGCAAAGCCCAGCTCTTTGAATTACGGTCGCTCTGCGACCACAATGGCGGCTTTGAGACGCTTCGGAAGAAGCAGTTGCTCATGAGCGGGACCGCCGCGACATTGCCGTTTTTAGGTGTCGTCGGCGCGGCACTGGAGCGGCTGCGCACCACGCCGCTCTTCACTGGCGGGCGCATCGACGTCGAGAAGCTCACACGGCAGTACGATGCCCTTTGCGTCGTCGAGAATGCCCTCGAGCGCAGCTATGTATTCGAGCCCCACGCTAGCATCCAGGCGTTTCTGCAAGGACTGCCGCCACCGATGGACGGGCTCCAGTCCCGGTCGCTCGCCCTTCAAAGCATCGAAGCCTCGTACGGGTCAACCTCCACTTTTCGTGTCGCATCGTTTGGTGACGGACCCCCGCGGTGGTCGTCGACGTCGTCCGAGGCGAGCCGCGTCGTGCCCTTCAAGTATGCGTGCGCGCTTCAGCGCACGGTCCCGGACGCCAAGGACCGCCTCGCTCTCTACATGGAGCTGCTGCTCGTGTCGGACAAGACGCCTGTGCTGAAGCTTGTCCAGAGCCTCTTGCGCGATGTCCACGAGTCACTATTTCGCACGTCGACGCAAGCGACGTGCGACCTCCTCGTCGCGCGCTGGGACGGACTCGTGACGGCGATGGTGACGTACTGTCTACCAGAGATCGTCGACGTCGTCGGACCTGACGGCGCACTCGAGCCACTGCTCTACGAGAGTGTAATCCGCGCTGTCTTTCCCGCGTTTGCGCGCGGTGTCTACTGCAAAGTGGTCGCCGAGCATACGACGACGAGCATAGAAAGGAGGATGCGCGATCCCTCGATACAACTGCACCCGCTGGACGCGTTGGTCGCACCGACAAGTCCTATCCATGCACTGCAGCTCATTGCCGATGTGCTTGCAACGTTGCCGACGGCAGCAGCCGAGTACGAGTTTCAAAAGGTGCTCCACACAAGCCGTGTACCAAACCCACGCGCATTGCGGGTCTTCATGGCGGCGTCGCTCGACCCGACCAAGCTCCGAGACACACTGCGGCATGCGCTGGCCGTATACACACGTTGCATTGTCGACTTGGCAGAATGAGTAGGACAAGAGTACCGTCGTACGGTGCTGCTTGCACCGATACCCGAGCTCTTTTGATTGCAAATTTCATATGTAGAAGAAGGAATGTCCTTTGCACGCATCATTATTTTGTACATGGCCAATCAATGACCGATGTATCGGATTTTTGGACCAATCAAAATTTGCCACTCAGCATCCCAAGGAAGCAGCCTGTGCTTTGGGGTGAAAGGCTTCCGCGCTACCTCGGTACTAGTACTTGATGACATGGTGCCATTTACGAATCGGCCGCCATGCTCATATTCCGATCCATTTCCAAGAGCTTTGTCTCGGTGCAGCGCGAAGGCGTCGGTGCGACGGTCCGCCTGTCCATGGTCAACCGATGCTGCGTCGCCTCTCGACCCGTTCTTGATGCTCGACGAGTTCCACGTGCAGCTCCCCGGCAGGTTTCCCGACCACCCGCACCGCGGCTTTGAGACCATCACGTACCTCGTACCGCACTCGCCCGGCATGATGCTCCACGAAGACTTTAGCGGCCACCACGGCGAGCTCGCGCCAGCGCCCTCCAGTCGATGTGTCCCGCCCGCGGTATTGTCCACTCGGAGATGCCTGCGAGCTGCAACAAGCCTGCGATTGGACTCCACTTCTGGCTCAATTTGCCCAAGTTGCTCAAGATGACCGAGCCGAAATACCAGGAGATTCCGGCCAAAGGGCTCCCGCGAGTCAAGCAGGGAACATTGAGGTGATCGTGATCGCGGGCCAAGCCATGGGCGCGACCGCCAACGTCTTTACCAACGTCCCGATCACGTACGTCCACTTTATCTTTTCCGGCGCAGCGTCGCACTCGCATGCACTGCCGAAGGACCACAATGCGTTCGTGTATATCATCTCGGGCGAAGGCTCCATAGGTGGCAGCCGCGTCGAGCCGCACTCGGTGGGTTTGCTCTCGGCTGACGGCAACGAAGACGGCGTCACGCTCGAGACCACGGGCGAAATGCAGTGCGTCGGGCTCAGCGGCAAGCCCATCAACGAGCCCATCAACAGCAGTACGGTCCACTTGCCATGACGACGCGCGGACCTTCAAGCAACGATCCAAGACGACAACTTTGGATAACGGCTTTGAGAACGCACCGGACTGGAGCTCGTCGATTGGTGAACTCGCGCTCAAGTCAATGCCACCGACGACGTGACCAAATGTTGTGTTGTCAGCACAATTTTTCCTTCGTAATTGCATGTTTACGTCCTGTTGCCAGAGTTAACGTAAACACGCAATTTGGTCGAAATTCATACACTTCTTCTTGGACTAATGCAATGTCTTTCTACATTGCAGCGTGCTCCAACTTTGCTGTGTCACGTACGCCTCATGGCGCACACCCACATCAACCGTTCATGTGCACACGGCGGTCGATCACAGAACGTAGTCGATCTGTGGCCCATGCATACGCACGCAAGAAGACCTCGGTTGCTATCATGCTCTGAAGCTCTGCGCTTGGATTGCAGCGTGGCCCACCTTGGCCAGAGACGACGTCGACGGCGCGTGTCCCTCGGGGACGAAGACGGACGCTGCGTCGGTGCTATAGCACCAGCCCTTGCCGCCCACGCCCGACGCCCGCCCCGCGCAGTCGCCTGTGCAACGATGATGGCGGGCCGGAAGCGACCCATGCTTGGCGTCACGGCGTCAGTGGCCCTGGGGCGGGCGAGGCGCTGCCATGTGGCGTGCGTCGGCCAAGACGAGAATGTATGTTGACTGAAAACCTCTCAAAACGAATCCCTTCACAACCGATTGATCTATCTTCCTCACACTTTCGAGGCGAAGCAACATGAGCATGAAGCCAGCGGTCGTGATCGATAATGGCACGGGGTACGAGGCAGCCTCGGCGCGAGCGTCGCCGCCTCATGCGCCCATGTAGGTTCACCAAGATGGGCTACGCCGGCAACGCCGAGCCGAGCTACATCATCCCGTCGACGATTGCCGTGCAGTCCAACACGACGTCGAGCCGTGTGGGTCAGAGCCAAGGCATTGACGACCTGGACTTCCACATCGGCAACCAGGCCTTTGAGAACGCGTCGACGCACCAGCTCAACTACCCGATCAAGCAGGGTATCATTGACAACTGGGACAACATGGAGAAGATGTGGCAGCGCTGCTTGTTCCAGCACCTTCGCTGCGAGCCCGAAGAGCACTACATGCTTTTGGTACGACACACATCGACGCTACCGCTCATGTGGCTCATGTGGCATAGACCGAGCCGCCGCTCAACCCGCCCGAGAACCGCGAGGCGACGGCCGAAATCATGTTTGAGACGTTCAACGTGCCTGGCTTGTACATCGCGGTGCAGGCCGTCCTCGCTTTATATGCGTCCTGGCCCAAGATCAAGGTAGCCCTCGACGTGACTCGCACTAGCCTCATTGACGTATCGGTGTAGGATCCTTCGATGCGCTCGCTGACGGGGACGGTCATCGACTCGGGCGACGGTGTCACGCACGTCATTCCGGTCGCGGACGGCTACGTCATTGGCAGCTGCATCAGCCACGTGCCCCTTGCCGGTCGCGACATTACGTCGTTCATCCAGCGTATGATGCGCGATCGCGGCGAGCCCGTGCCGCCGGAGGAGTCGCTCGAGGTCGCGCGGAAGGTCAAGGAAATGCACAGCTACGTGTGCCCGGACATTGTCAAGGAGTTTAAGAAGTACGATGCGAACCCAGCCAAGTACGTCGTGCCGTACGCCGACGTGCACCCGCGCACGAAGCAACCGTGGTCCATCGATGTGGGCTACGAACGGTTCTTGGCGCCCGAGATCTTCTTCAACCCCGAGATCTTCTCGTCCGACTTTACCGTGCCGCTGCCCAACGTCGTCGACGACGCGATTCTCAAGTGCCCGATCGATTGTCGCCGTGGGCTCTACAAGAACATTGTGCTCAGCGGCGGCTCGACCATGTTCAAGGACTTTGGCCGCCGGCTCCAACGCGACATCAAGCGCCTTGCCGACGACCGCCAGCAAGCCAACCTCGCGCTCCACTCCAAGTACGCCAAGCAGTCGGCCGAGGAGCTCGAAGTCAACGTCATCTCGCACCGCATGCAGCGCTTCGCCGTGTGGTTTGGCGGCTCCATGGTGGCCTCGACGCCCGAGTTCCACCGCGTGTGCCACACCAAGGCCCAGTACGAAGAGGAAGGGCCTCGGATCGCGCGTCACAACCCTGTGTTTGCTGCGACCATGTAAGTCGAGAATACCCTGTTGACACGTATACGACACCCCCAATACGACGGCGCTGTCTGTCCACTTGTTTCTGATGGGCGTTTATGGCACTACGATCTTAGTTGCGCTTCAACGCTTGTTGGAACAGCTGCAAGCAGGCGAGGCACATTTCGCTGCAAACCATCATGCTCTCTATCCAGACCGTCTCACGTGTGCGTACGCTTTGCCTGTGCTGTGGTGGCAACCCTAGCCCTCATGCTGCCCCGTCTACCATTCTAAATCGAGGCGTCGCACAGGAATTCCATGAGCGCAGTCCATGAAGAAGCCTAGTCACGCAAAACCTAGCCGCAGATGGTCACGTTGTTCTTGATGAGCGGGAGACCGTTGCCACCGGCGACGCGGTAGCACGACGTTTGCGGGAAGAGCGCCATGACGTTGGTCACGATCGAAAACACAAGGGCAAAGGAAAACACAGCGAGCACGGCGATGGCCGCGGGGGTGCTCGAGCCGCCTTTGCGCTTGAGCTTTTGGACAGCAGCCTTTTGAGGCGGCAGTAGCGGTAGAAACGCAAACGAGAGCATCTTGAACCCATAGGCAATCGCATACGAATAGGTGACTTGCAGGCGGACATCGTACGTGTCGTTGGCCAAGTCCTTGGGCCTCAGCGTCAAGTACGAGCCCAGGAGCTTGTAGAAGACAGTGGAAAACGGCGTCGCGAGGTTGACGATCGTCGTGACGAGGCCAAAGACAACGCCTTCGTTGCCAATGTCGGCGATCTCGACTGCGCAGTAGCCCGAGACAATGAAGCGGATGCCGGCCGGGAGGCTGTCGGGCAGCAGCGTCGTCGAGAAAAAGTACTCTTCCCGGACCACATTCCACGTTGTGAGCATGAGGATCGTGCCGTCAATGGTCATGACACCGATCGTCGCCAGCGCAATCGTGGTGCGCCAGTTCCAGTTGAGGCCATACCGCCCACAAATGTAAATGGCCACCGACGTGAGCAGCGCGTTGGCAACCGCAAAGAGCGACTTTGTGAGCGGCCGCACAGTCGCCCAGAGACTCGGGATGATGGGGGTTGCTGTCGAGTCGAAATTGTAAAAAAAGTTGCTCAAAAAGCGAAATGCGCAGATTTGCCACATGACGCGCAGTCGCAGTAGGTTCCATAGGTTCCAGAGGTAGCTGCGAACGTATGGCTTGACGCCGCGGTCTTCGACGATGAGGAAGAGCGTCGCCCAGATTGCGAGTGCGCACGGTGCAATCAGAACCGCAAATATCACGTTGGGCCCAATGGACCACGTAAAGCTGCCGTCGTACTCCGGTCCGTTCATGCAAATACCCACAATGAGCAGCGGCAGCATGCTAAACGCGTACCGCACCGCGTAAATCGCTGATTGGAGTCGCCCTCGGATGTGGATCGGCTCACGGTGCGCGTACTCGACCACCATGGCGTCGGCGGCGACGTCGGCGAGCATGTAGCCAAAGCTGCCGAGCGACGAGAGGAGGATCCAGTAGTTGGCTTCGCCCGCCGCATCCACGTTCACGAGCTGCTTTTGCTCGGCCGTCAAGTTGGAGAGGTCGCCACCGCGCACCTTGCTGATCGCGGCAGCCGAGAGACGAAGGCTTTTGCCGAGGTACGGCTCGGGAAACGGCGCAAACGCCATGAGGCACATGCACGCGAGGCAGATGCTCCACCCGATGAGCATGTACGGCCGGCGCTTGTAGCCGCCGATGGGGAAGCAGTCGGAGAGCATGCCGAGGAAGACCTTGAACGACCAGCAGATCGTGATGAGCACCGAGTAGGACGCGGCTTCGTAGCCAGCAAAGTTCATGTACTTGACGTACACGGGGTACACGAGCGCGGGGAGGCAGCCGTAGACAACGCCGACGGCCGCATACTGGGCGAGGAGCCCGATGGCCTCCTTGGAGTAAAGCTCAAGCGCGCCGCCTTCGCGGATCGCACCGCCAAGGTACAAGTCGTCGCCGTCGCCGCCATAATGAGGGTCGCCGATCGTCTTGGGCGCCTGCATGTACGCATCGGGCGAGTTCACGATCGTCGTGTGGCGCGTGAGCAGCTCGGCCTCGTCAAAGAGCCACACGCCCTTGTCGGCCTCGTGCGGCTGCTGCATACTGCGAAAAAATATGTTCCCAAGAGCGCCACGACGCGGGAAAACCGCTTTCTGGGAAAGGCCGTATCTTGCGAAGAATAGAAGATTTCGTAGAGAGGTGGGTGGCGAGTTGCATGCTACTAGCCACAAAGTGAATGCTTTTGAGGACACAGGCGACACGCTTTCTGCAGTGCGTGAATGGCCAGAGCGCCGTGTTGGCTCATGCGAATCAACGTCCGATCCACTTGTATCTATCTATCTATCTATCTATCTATCTATCTATCTATCTATCTATCTATCGACGCACCTATCTATCCCTATTCCTACCAACCTACTAGTACCACGGTATCACAAAAAGTAGGAAACCCACAACGACCACGCGCGATTCGCAGTCTTGTGTCATTGTCGATTTACTGAACATTTATGACTTGAAGGACAGACGAACGCGATGAAACACACAGAGGACGGCGGGCACTCGACGTCCAAGTTGATAATTGAATGCTGAGATTACTTAGACATGGGACAGAGAGGCTAGACGTCTTAGCCGCAGATCGTCACGTTGCCTTGAATGGTCGGCTGTCCGTTGCCGCCCGCAACGCGATAGCACGAGGTTTGCGGGAAGAGCGCCATAAAGTTGGTCACGACCGAGAAAAGCAGCGCGACAAAGAAGGAAACAACGACGGCCGTGGCTGCGTGCGAGTTGGCGCCACCCGTGCGCTTGAGTTTTTGGACCGCCGCTTTTTGCGGCGGGAGCAACCCGAGAAAGAGCAACGACGCAAACTTGAAGCCGTACGAGATGATGAACGCGTAGGTCACTTGCCAGCGCACGTGGGTCGAGTCTTTTGCGAGATCGTTGTTGGAGAGGTCGAGGTACGAGTCAATGAGCTTGTAACACGCAGTGGAAAACGGTGTCGCGAGGTTGACGATCGTCGTGACGAGGCCAAAGACGACGCCTTCGTTGCCAATGTCGGCGATCTCGACCGCGCAGTAGCCCGAGACAATGAAGCGGATGCCGGCCGGGAGGCTGTATGCCAGCTGCGAGATCGTAAAGAAATACTCGTTTCGGACTACATTCCACGTTGTGATAAAGATGACGGCGGCGTCAATGACCAAGACACCGATGGTCGCGAGCGCGATCGAGACGCGCCAGTCCCAGTTGAGGCCGTACCGCCCACAAACGTAAATCGCCACCGACGTGAGCAGCGCATTCAACACCGCCGTGATGGACTTTGTGATCGGCTGGACGTTGGCCCAGAGACTCGGGATGATGAGCGTCACGGTCGTATCAAACGAGTAGAAGAAATTGCTCAAAAAACGAAACGCGCAGATTTGCCACATGACGCGCAGTCGCAACAAATTCCAAAGACTTTGGAGGTAGCTGCGAAAGTATGGCTTGACATCGCGGTCTTCGACAATGAGAAACATGCAGCACCACATGGCCAGCACGCACGGAAGAGCGAGCACGGCAAAGACGAGGTTTGGGCTCATCGACCAGTTGAAATTACCGTCGTACTGCGGTCCGTTCATGCAAAAGCCAATGAGCAGGAGCGGGATCATGCTGCACGCATAGCGCACCGAGTAGATTGCCGACTGCAGTCGACCGCGGATCGCAATCGGCTCGCGCTGAGCGTACTGGACGACCATGGCGTCGGCGGCGACGTCGGCGAGCATGTAGCCAAAGCTGCCGAGGGTCGAGAGAAGGATCCAGTAGTTGCCTTGGTTGGGCGCGTCGACGTTGATCGACTTTTGCATGTCTTTGGACAAAACCGAGAGGTCGCCGCCGCGGACGCGCGCAATGATGCGCGGGTTCATGCCGGCGAGGGCAGAACCAATGTACGGGTCCGGGAACGGGTTGAGCGCCATGAGGACGACGCTCACGAGACACATGCTCCACCCGAGAAGCATATACGGCTTGCGCTTGTAGCCGCCGATGGGGAAGCAATCGGTGAGCATACCAAGAAAGACCTTGAACGACCAGCAGAGCGTGACGAGCACTTTGTATGACGACGCTTGAAAGCCCGAAAAGTTGAGGTACTTGACGTAGAGCGGGTAGAGGAGGCCGGGCAGGCAGCCATAGATGATGCCAACCGCCGCGTACTGCCCGAGGAGCCCGATGGCTTCGCGGCTCATGAGATCGAGCGCACCGCCTTCTCGCAGCGCGTCACCATCGTAGTACGGGTCGTCGTCGTCATAGAGGGCATCGTCGGCGATGAGCTTGGATGCATGGAGGTACGACTGCGTATCGAGGGCGGTGAGGTTGCTCGACTCTTTCGGGTACAAATCAGCCTCGTCAAAGAGCCAAATCTTGGCCGGTGCTGCCATCGTCGTTTGCAGCTGCGTTGTCTATGGCAAAATGCCTTTACAGAGCGCCAGTGGAGTCGATACGAGTCGGATCATACAAAACACCTATGTTCTTGGTATCGCAGCCGTACATTCGATCGCGACACGTGGTGGTGCCACGTGGTGTCGCTTGCTCTCCCAACCAGCTAAAGCTCCAGCTAAACCGTTATCAACGCTTTCCCTTTTTCCTATTGAGGCACCCAACAAGTAGCACGGGTCCTATGTACAAGACCCATCGAGCAAGCGGGGTGCTGACCGTGGTCGGTCTTCGGTTGAAGCAACCGACTTGCTGTCTCAATTGATGACGACGTGCGGCATGACGAGGAGCGTCCCAGCTGCGTCTACACCGGGTTCGCCGCAAGAGGCAAGGACGCGAATGGAGGTGTTGAAGGTGATTGGGATGTAATGGCAACGTTGCCCTTCTCTTTAACTCGCACAAGTAGCCAAGTTGTCACTGCTCCGAAGCGGAGCCCCCGAGACGCGCGGCTCGAGCGAGAGAGCCGCAGTGCAAGTCCAGGTGCAATTTAGCGTGCGACAACATGTGACGTGTCCATATTTAATCCCAGGTCCTTTGAACGTTCGCTTTCTTGTTGCTATTTGCTTGCCTGGTGGTCTGGTCTTGGTCTGGGGTAATCATGTCATAGCTATTTTGCTAATACCGCGCATGTGAGCGATGTGAGGCAGCTGCTGGGTGTAGTCTGAGAATGAGATGCGTGCTTGCTTGTCAAGCCCGAGCCCCTTCTAGCATCTTCACAAGACCTCTTGAGCCCGTCGTACGCAGTCGTTGCACACAGCTTGCGTTTCGACGAGCGCTCGCAGAGGCGTGTGGGTTGATGGTTACGCGTTGTTACCTTGTGACGCACTCGTTTCTGGCACCGTACCAGACCAAATGATCTGGTCTGGTACGGTGCCACTACTCGTGCCGTACTCGCATGAAGTTTCTCGCATCTTGACGGCATCAACCGCCGGTGCGTGAGCTCTCTGGCAGTCGTCCTCGCATCGTTTGACCTTGTGAAGAACACCAAGCGACACCGCGTTGTCGGTCGCTTCGACAAGAGAGCACCGTGTCAGCGCTCAGGTTGGCCACAACCATGACAACCACCACACTGCAGATTAGTGTTGACCGACACAGTTCTTAGCGTATTCGTAAGAGGCGCTGCTTATGCAAGCGGCGCATCGTCGTCGTACTCGTCGTCATCATCGTCAATCGCAATGACCTCGTGCGCGCCATTCGACACGGCGAGAGGTAGGAGCGAAATGGTTCGCGGCTGAAATGCCTCGGCCATCGACGACGCCCGCGTCGATGCGCGGGCCGACTGCCGCGTCGGTGCTTTCTTGGGCGACGACGGGCGCACGCGGCGGCGTGTGTCAAGCACCCCAAACACGTTCTTCGGGCGCGTCTTGTCGCGCACACGCCAGCTTTCGTATGCGAGCGTCGCCATTTCGATCACGTCATCGGGCGAAATCGCGAGTTGCTGCGCGAGATGCTGGAACGCGAGCACCGAGTCCATGACGAGCTGGGATCGCTACACCAACGACGTTCGTCCAGTGTATCGTTGCAGCAGATAGATAGCTACCTCGGCTTCCATGGACGCTGGCGAGAGGCCGCGAAGCGAGAGCTCCGTGTGGAGGTGGATTGTGATGCAGTTTTGCACAAAAGCTTTCTAGATCGCGTTCGGATATTGGAAATCCGTCGGAAATGTCACCAGATGTGGTCGTACCGTGGGCTCATACGGCGTCGTGACGGGCACGGCGTGCTGGTTGGTCAGCGTCAGCGTCAAGTCGCACGCAAAAAGCGCGACGGTCAGTAGCTGGGCGCTAAACTCAATGCCCTCGACCGTAAGAACGCGGCCCCACTGGTTCGCATGCAGCTGCTTGGCTTCAAGCGGCAAATGCGAGTTACCAAAATTGAGCACCAAGACGACGTCGCCAACGTGGAGCTTGCTCCGGAGGCTCGGCGAGACTGTGCGGAGCGTGCTATGGTGGCCGCAGCAGCCGTGGTGTCCCACCAGCGCTGTAAAGGACGGGGACTTGGTCGAGTGACACGCCTTGTGCAGCGCGGTGGGGCATTGGTAGCAGTGGAGCGCGTCGGCTTGGGCAAGCCCCTGCTTCTTGCAGACGCTGCATGCGTGGCGCGGACACACAAATAGCGACGGGTCCTGGCCTTTGCTCATGCACCTATCGCACCATCAGGCAGCATAAGACGAGGCATTGATGCAGCGACGAACCGCTGGTGGGCGTAGACGCCGCAGCCGGAGATCGAGCACTTGAACGAGTCCATGTCGTCGTCGCCGACCATGTCGCACTTGAAGCACATGTGGATGCCCCGGAAACACTCGGCGCACTTCCAGCTCCGGCGCTGGGCGACGTACGGGCGGTGGACGAGCGACGCGCTCTCGCCAATGCACGCAATGTGGAACGACCGCGTGCATGAGCCCGAGCATGAGAGAAGCTGACGGCCGCCTTGGCCGCATAGAAAGCAGAGCGGCGTCGAGGCGTCCGTGATCTCGGGCACCTTGGTCTTGGCAGGCGATGGCCGGGTCTTGCTCGACGGTGCGCTTGACGGCGGCGACATCTCCACAACCCGGCGCCGCTTTTGGTGCGCGACCTTCTTCAATGAGCCATTCACGCGCTCGCATTCTTCTTCATGGAGCACGATCTCGAACGGCTTGACATGCTCGTCAAACACCCGCCAGCAGATCGGGCAGTGCTTGGCGTCCACGAAGTGCTCATCGACAGCCGCCGGCCAGGCCTTGAGCGCGCACTGCGTCACGTGGCGGGCGAGGACGAAGGCCGGGTCTACGCGCGGGAAGAGCGCGTGGCAGTACGGGCACGGGACCGTCTCCATCGCCACCTCCAAAAACACTGGTGGCGTCGTCATCCAATTCCGGTTGATGAATTGCATAAAACCATCCAGGTGACACATACAAACAACAAGATAATAATATAGCACTCGCCACCCCAATGCGATCTTGGCGGCGAAGCGGCGCCATGGCCTATGCCACTGCGAGCAGCGCGCAGGGATGACGTCTGTACACGAGCGACGGAGGCTACATGGTCATAGAGTACCATAGCCAAGGCCATGCGCTGCAACATGGGCGCAGTCGCGGCGACGCCACGTTGGCATCAACCCATGTCCGAGACAGTGGTTGGGTTGCTCGAAGACGACGTTGGGCAGGGCGTGCCGAGCGCGGCTGCGTCACGAGCACCCTTGAGAGGAGGAGCTCGCTTGTCGGTGGCGTCAACCAAGTGCGCCTTTATCCAGAGGCTACAACGACACTGTTCGGGTTCATGACGTTGTGCTCGACGATACGAGATTGACACGCAGCACGCCTCATCGGCGTGTCTCTGTCGAGTCTACCGGTAGCATGTGAGCCTACGTGTCGACGACTACAGTGGCACGGCGGTTGAAAGCATAGAATTAGGTGCTTACGAGCAGGTCATAGGAAGGTAGTGCAATGGATCAGTCGTTGCTCGAGGTATCGCTACTTGAGTCCGACATTGGGTCCTCGTCCTGGTCTAGAGCTCGTGCGCGCTCGTCGGGCTGGCGAGGCGGTGGTGCGCCACTGCCATTCGGTCGTGTCTGGTAGTGGCACGCAGCGGGGATGCTCTGGCCGCGATGCTGCATCGCGTCATGGTGCTTTTGCAGCAGCTTCTTGGCGCGCACGATGTCACAGTCGGTCTCTCGGATGGCCATGAGCAGTCCGAGGTTCGTCTTCATGAGCTTCGAGTTGACCGACCGCGCGTTGCTCAGGACGGCCGTGAGGGACTCGTCGGCCATCGGTGCTCGAAGCGGCGGCAAGTTCGGATACACAAAGCTATCCGGATACGACATGGCGTGTATCTCACCCTAATTCACACGACTGTGGACCATGCGGTGTGTGAAAAATGCCTGCAAATCACGTCACACGATCGTGTGGTGGATGGGCGGACGTTGTCGTCTCGACGACGATCGCGCTATTTTTCAATGGAGATGCAAAGCGCGTGTATAACTATAGCACAAGTCAACGAGGTCCATAAATCTACCAAGTCCTTACTTTGATCCTCCGCTCGACGTAGAAAGAACCGAACCTTTGTCGACGAACGCCACGCTATGGACACACTGTAGGACCGTGTCGCACTTGGGATGTTCCGGATAATCCAGTAGACACGTCCACCATGGTGAGATTTAATAAAACCCGCGGTGAGAAAGACCCAAATAATTCGCCAAGACTCGATAAACCGTTATGATTGGGTATGCTTACATTTCATGGAGCTATTCTAGCCAATCAAATCATCCTGTATCGGCGCCTGGATCCGCTTCCGTTCCAGTTCACTTCTTGCCTGCATGACGCACCAACTAAATGACCTTCCTGTACACCACACCTGCATGCGCTTGACTCCACACACGCGACTACGCACCTCCGACCAGGTTGACAAGGCGACGTGATGTGAAAAACGTGAAAAACACCGTGTTGCAGCGGTCGTATCCGGATAATCGCGGCAAGAGTGGAATTTTCCACGCGCATTACTCACCGGTGTCGTGATGTTCGTTTTAAAATCCGGCCTTGCCGAACGTCGGGTCGTTGCATACAAACATCCAGTATAAATAAAAATTGCCCTAAAAAATACGATCCCAGGGCGCAGATGGCGGGGTTCGAATGCGCCATACATTAGGCGGGCGACGTGTATTTCTCATATTTCTTGGTCGCCAGCAGCATGGCCGCGCCGACGCAAGGAGGAGGCCGCCCGCCGTACCAGTACATGGACTCGACGTCGCATGTGCAGGACGACGACATGGCACATGTGCCCGTGTGGCAGGACAGCAGCGCCGAGCACATGTACGGCGACTACGTCAACCCCGGCGGGGTGGCCGTCATGGAGTCGACCGAGCACGCGTCCGTGCGCCCGAGCACGATCCTCGACTCGTCGCGCACGTCGACGGCCGCCGCCATGAAGCCTGACATCAAGGTCGGCGTCAGCGAAGAGGCCAACTCGGAGAAGAAGCACACAGGCCGGAAGCGCGTCTGGCCCGGCTGGCTGCTCCTCTTCCTCGTCTTTGGTGGCGCGGTCTTTGGCATCTTTTGGTTTGGCCGCAAACTCTACTTCAAGGCCCAAGGCCAGCAAACGCTCTCGCAAAAGATCCTCGACCGCACGCCCGCGCCGCCGACGCCCGCCAAAAGTACGTGCGCTCCTTGTGTATATGCCACCTCATCATGTTGTGTGTGTTTTCTAGTTTGCGAGCTGCCCAACTTTGTCGGCGATGGCTTTGGCGGTGTTGTCGCCAAGTACTCGAGCGGTCTCGTCAAGCCGATCGTGATCACGGGCATCAACTGGAGTGGCATGGAGAACGTCGAAGGCGTCCCGCACGGCCTCGCGTTTGGCCAGTCGACGATGGACGCGATTTCTGCCAAGCTCGTCGACCAAGGCGTCACGGCCGTGCGCCTCCCCCTCAACGTGCAAATGATCCTGAGCAACGCGGCGCCCAACGTCAAGGACTTTGTCGACCCGGTCGTGAACGCCGAGTTCAACGTCAACACGTACATGGACATGATCAAGAAGGTGATTGTGGGTCTCGCCAAGCAGCAGATCGCGGTCCTCCTCGACATCCACAAGCTCGACCCGAAGAACCTCAACACGGACGCGTCCGAAGGGCTCTGGTACAGCGCAACGGTCACGGAAGCGCAGACGATCAAGGCCATCACGATGCTCGCGACGACGCTTTGCAACGCCAACTACTACAACGTGATTGGCATCGACTTGAAGAACGAACCGCACAAGGGCTGCTGGCCGGCGTCCGCGACCACCGCGGACCCGTCGTGCCCGACCACCAACAACTGGCAGCAAGGCGCGACGCGCCTCGGGAATGCGATGCTCAAGGCGTGCCCCAAGTGGATGGCCTACGTCGAAGGCACGCTCGAGCAGATCGAGACGGCGTATCCCAACACGAACGGCGGCTCGAAGCTCTCTTACGGCGACTGGTGGGGCGCGTCGCTCAACAACGTGTCGACCAACCCGGTCGTCCTCAGCCTCAAGAACAAGGTGGTGTACGCGCCGCACTTTTACTCGCCGAGCGTGTACCCGGCAGCCTACTACTTTGCGGTCCAAGACGGCGACAAGAGCATTTTTACCGAGTTTCCCAACGACGCCGATGGCAACGCCAAGCTCCAAAGCAACGTCTACGCGGCGCTCGACCGGTCGTTTGGCAAGGCGATGGCGGCCGCCAAGGCGCCAGTGATGTTTGGTGAGTTTGGCGGCATTTACGGCGTCAACGACAAGTGGCCGAGCAAGAGCTCGACGCGGGCGATCGAGGCGTTCGTCGCGTACTCGCAGGACCGCAACATGTCGGGCGGCTTTGCGTGGAGTCTCAACTCGGAGTCGTTCTATGAGTACAACCCGAGCAAAGGCGAGTACATGTATGGGCTCTACACTGACAACACGTGGGCCGCGTACAATGAAGACTACTCGGCCGCGCTTCGCAAGTTTAAGGGGTCGGGCACCATCTTCTGCGTCAAGGTCGATGCGTCGTCGGTCGTCGACGCTGGCGATACGGACACGAGCGGCAGTGCGACCAGTGGCGTCGTGACGGTGCCGCCGACAAGCTCCAAGACGCCGACGCCGACGACGGCCAAGACGACGCTATAAATGGAACCCTACTTGATTTTGATGCAAAGACTTATGGAACGATGGCGGGTCTTATGCTACAGTCTTTAGCCGCTTGACGTCGCGCTCGATGGCATCGCACGCCGCCTAGCAAATCGCATGAGCATGGAAGAGAGAGCGTGGGAGAGATAGAGACCTCGATGTATTGCGTCTTGCGAAGCAGGTCGTCGCGCTTGCGCTCGAGGCCCCAGAGCTTGTCGGCGTTGAGAAGCTGCTCCTGCTTGCGCTTGACGTTGATGACCTCGGTCGCGGCCTTGCTTTCGTCGAGCTCCATGACGCACTTGTCGTGGACGCCGCTGAGGACGCCGACGTGGAGCTTCCAGCGGTCCGCGCCATACTTGTTGAGCATCTCGAGGTTGAGAATCCGAGACGTCTCGTACTCGATCGCGACCTTGGCGTTGGCATTGGCGGTCTGCCACGCCTCGACTTGGGCGTGGAGATCCTGCGACTTCTTGAGGAGCCCCGTCGACGGCGGCACGACGCGGTACTTGTTGGTGTTGATCGCGTCCAGAGCGACGCCTGCAGCCACGCGCTTCATCTCCTTCGTCTCAAGCTCGAGCGCCGGAAGGTACGCGAGGTACGCGCTCGGGTCGAACGGTGGCATCGCCGCCATTTGCTGCTGGATCTGCAGGCTCACGAGCTTCTTCATGTCGGCGTCGTCATTCGCCGTCGAGTCAATGTACCCGAGGCAGTCGATGAGGTGCCGGGTCTCGTTCAGGAGCGGGCAGATCGAGGGCGTCGTCGTGTCGGCCATCTTTCTGTGTGGCGACCAAAGCTTTCGTGCCAACCGGTTACAACGCCATAATCCGAATAACCGATCGGTTGATTGCCGGTTCCGGCAATGTGCTGGCAGCGTCGCTTGCCGGAACACAAAAACCTGCATGTGCTCGTCCAAAGGCGGGAGGGATGGCCGCCGAAAGCCGAACGGTTGAGGTTGCTATCGAAGGTGCATCTCGATCGCAGCTCTCGATCGCATCTGCTTGAAGGTGCGCTTCGTTGCCTCGCACGTACGAGTAGCTAGTACGGCCGTGCGTACCTGCTTGAAGTGAGCTTCGGAGGTTGGCTCAAGATTGCACCAGAGATCGCACCAACGATAGGCAGCGAGCTGCCAGCAAGCACGGCTCGAATCATACATCGCATCTGACCCGCTGGATGCAAGCAGTCGATTGATTTGGGTTCGGTGCGGGTCACCGACCAGCGTCAATGACGCATCCAGTGCATGCGAACCGTGCGGCTGCATCGATCAACCTTACTTCCAACCTTCTGGCGAGTAGCAAAGCGCTTGGAAATGTTGGCTCTTGGCTTCTTGCCGCCGAGGCCCACCGCTCTTCCTTGCTCTCTCGGACCTCGGCCCATTTTGACGGCGCCAGTCATTCTCCAGAGAGGAGACACCCCTGAAAAGGGCCAGGTGGACGAGTATCTCGGTCCAGTCCATACCAACGGGACGAGAAATGCAGCGATGTACACAGGAGATGTGTGCATAGGACCAGCGCTACGATCGTGTATCTTAGGTGCCACGCTTGGAAGAGCTCTTGGAAGACGAGCAATGAACCAGCGATCTGCAATCTGGTCGATGGAAGGACGCAAAGATTCAGGGTGCCAGATCAGACAGGACCGCGGTTCGTGAGTAATTCTAGATTTTTGGCCAATCGGAGCGCGCGCGCCTGGCACGATGACGGCCGGCAAACGCTCTTTTCGGCCGACGCACGATGCTGCCGACCATCGAGATGGTCATCTCGCTGCACATGCACGTGCGCGGCTACCGCGTCCTCGGCAAGACCGCGGTACGTCGTCGGACATCTCTATCTTTGTGCTAAGCAGGCGGCTAGGAATTTGAGATTGCCTGCAAGGCCAAGTGCAGCACGGCGCCGCGGCTCGAGATGACCGCGGTCGAGTGGAGCGTCTTCAAGACCATCGAGGAGTTCCAGCTCCTCGACACGCGTTTGCGCAACGACGCGATCTATGGCAGTCGCATGCGCGACGTGACCTTTGTGCCATTGCACAAGACCAAGGTGTTCTTTGGCCAAGCCATCAAGCCGTCGTTCTTGACAAAGCGCCAAGACGCGCTCGGCAAGTACCTTCGGCAGGTGCTCAGCATCGCAGACATTGCCGACTTTCACTCGGCCACAGGCTCCCAAGTGCTCGCGGACTTTTCACTCATCCACGCCCACGTCGTCTTTGCCCACACCGAATCGACGCACAAAGCGAATCTTCCACTCGACGTCGCCGGCTCCGAGACGTCCAAAGCCGACGACAGCTACGTGGTCGAACCGCATCTCGACAGTCACGATGACTCGGCGCTCGACGACCCTCCGCCGCCGACGACAACGACATCGACGACCATCTCGGCGAGCCGTGAGTCTGCGTCTTCAGACGACGTGGCCGACGACGAGCTTACGCAGGCGCAGCAGGAAGAGCTGCAAGCGCTCATTGTGCAGCGCATCCAGGAACACACGGACGTCGATGTGCTCAAGCAATTTCAAAAGCAAGCACGACGCTTTGGCCGCGCCGCCGCCGACGCAGCGGACGCCGAGGGCCACGCCTTCTATGCGTTCATGCTGCGCGTCTTTGGCCGCGAATTCTGCGCCTGGCTAGTCCCAAGCCTCGCCCAACTGCTTGCAGACCCGATCAAGAAGCGTGCGCTCCGCAATGTACTGCAGGCCCATGACGAGACACCGACCGTGGTGGTGGTTGCCGCGGCGCCCCCACGTCCACGCCCTGCCAGCGAGGCCATTCTCTCGACACCGCCGCCGTTCCCGACGCGGCCACAGCGATCGCGCCCGGCGAGCATGAGTGGGAAAGAGGTTGTCGCCAAAGTCCGCGATCTTGTCGACGGCGACGAAGAGCGCGTGAGCGAGTTCAAGGCCATGACCAAGGAGCTTCGAACGAGCCGCCTCTCGGCGTCCGAGTACTCGGACTATGTGGTCTCAGCGTTTGGTCCGCGCCAGTCGCAAGAAGTGCTGGTCGACGTGGCCAATGCAATGACCAACCCGCACGTTCACGAAGAGCTCACGACTGCAATCGAGGTCGTAGAGCAGCAGTCGGCGCTGTCGTCGCTGCGGGCGACGATGCGCCAGCGCCGCAACAGCCGCCGCATGAGCCTCGAGCGCAACTCGTCGTTCATTAGCCGCCGCTCAAACTTGAGCAGCGTTGAGGTCGAGGAGGAAGACGGCACCGAGTCGGCGGAAGACGTGCCCTCGTCGCACCGCGTGCTGAATCGGCTCAAGCACCAAGGCGCGGTCAACTTGATGAACTTCAAGTAGTATATAATGCACGACCACCATAGCGGCGTAGGAGACAAAAGAATGATGATGTGGATATTGACACAGATGCTTCTTACTTACGGCGCCTTCTTGAACTCGACGACGTTGTACTGACGCACATCAAACGACGTGACGAGGTCGTTGGCCACGTACGGGTCCTTCTTGGCAAAGTCCTCGACGATCGCCGGCGACTCGGCTTCAAAGATGAACGCCGCGCCATCGACCGGATCGGCAAACGCGCCAGCCATGAGCAGCTTGGGCTGGAAGCCCGTGTTGGCGGTCCACTTGCCAATGTGCTCGAGGTGGGCCTTGCGGAACGGGTCGCGCTTGTGCAGCATACCATCCACATAGGTGTAACGCAGCATCCAGAGCGGTCGCATGGTGGGGACGGTCGAGAGCGCTCGGGCTGCCACGCGATGAACGTTCATGGTTCGACCGACGACTTCCTGCGGCTGAAAATGCAAGTCCGCCTGGCCACGTCAGCCCCCACGGCTTCCAATTGGTCCCATCTGCTCCCTATTTTGGCCAATCATATCGCTGTTTTCAGCCAGCTTACGTACCGCACTTAGTCGATTTTGCGTACTTGCTCGGACATGTAGGTTGAATCTGATATTTTTTCTCATCCAATACAAAATACAAGATACATGACTCCAAACAAAAAAATCGTGGGACATGCCCTTGAGCTTCAAGGCTGGGTGCACCTCTTCGGCTGTCCCATGTCCGAAGGGGGCGTGCACGGCCGTCATTAAATAGATGCGTTTGACGCATACCCCCCATTTTAATTCTATTCACATACAAACATCAGGTCAATGATGTATCATAATAAAAACGCAGCATTAAATACACATGCCACGGTGTCGGGTGGGTCTGTCTATTTTGAGGACCCTCATTTAAATCACATTGTCCGACCGGATAGAAATAAAATTCTTGCGGTGCGCACCTCTAGGGATGGATATGCAATAGAATACCATCCGGATAAGTTGGGTCGCATTTAAAAGCGCCCACGGAATCCGTGGCGTGGATTTGACTTGCTGGAGGGAGTCGCGCGCTCAGTTCTCAGTTGCGAATTTGCACTTTGGAAGTCAACCACCATGGCCTTCCTCGCCCGCGCGTCGCGCCGCTTCACGCACTCGTCCGCCACGAAGAAGGCGGCCGCCGAGTACACTGGCGGCTTCAATGTCTTTGACCAAGGCCGCCGCATCCTCGTGACGGGCGGTACCGGCCAGATCGGCATGGAGCTCGTCCCGTTCCTTCGCAACATCCACGGCAAGGACGCGGTCATCAACTCAGACATCAAGATGCCTGGCAAGGGCGAGCAGAAGTCGGGCACGTTCGTCTACTGCGATGTCTTGAACTACGACAGGTACATCTCATCAGGTCTGCTGGCACGGCAAGACTGACGCGTCATGTTGTAGCCTCGCCCGCATCGTGTTGGAGAACGGTATTGACACGATCATCCACAACGCGTCGCTCCTCTCGGCCATCGGCGAGAAGAACCCGCAACTCGCGCTCAAGGTCAACACGCGCGGCCTCGAAAACGTCTTGGAGCTTGCCCGCCTCAACAACCTCCGCGTCTTTGCGCCGTCGACGATCGTACGGCCTTGCTCAATGGTGCCAACAGGATCGCTCACCGTGCTCTCCATCTAGGCGGTCTTTGGCCCGTCAACGCCCAAGGACATGACGCCGGACCTTACCATCATGCGCCCGACGACCATGTACGTGTCGTCATCCTTGCATTTCGAGATGCTTACCTGGCTGCTACATGGGTAGGTACGGTATCACCAAGGTGCACTTGGAACTCCTCGGTGAATACTACCACGAAAAGTACGGCGTGGACTTTCGCTCGATTCGGTACCCCGGTATCATCTCGTCCGAGGCGTGGCCGGGTGGTGGCACCACTGGTATGTGACGACCCATGCGTGATCCGTGCGACACTTACGCACCTTGTGATTAGATTACGCCGTCGAGATCTTCTACGAAGCGCTCAAGACGGGCTCGTACAAGTGCTTCCTTGGCCCTGACGCGTGCCTCCCCATGATGTACATGCCCGACTGCCTCCGCGCGACAAACGAGCTCCTCGAAGCGCCGTCGGACTCGCTCTCGCAGCGCGTCTACAACGTCACGTCGTTCTCGTTCACGCCGGCGCAGCTCGCCGAGTCGATCAAGAAGGTCATTCCCAACTTTACGATCACGTACGAACCGGACTTTCGCCAAGCCATTGCCGACACGTGGCCGCGCTCGATCGACGACAGCGTCGCGCGCAAGGACTGGGGCTGGAAGGAGCAGTTCGAACTCGACGCGATGGTCGAGGACATGCTCATCAACTTGGAGAAGAAGCTCAAGAAGCTCGGCCACTTGTAAGCAAGTAGAATCACCACATCATCATAGTAATACACACATCACACCTCCGCTTGATCTTTTGTCGAACGCCAGCCACTGGATTTTTCGCCGTCGCAGTGCGTGCCAGCGCGGCGCCCGTCATGTCCCCGACAGCTGCAAGCATGTTCCGGTAGAGGTGGCCACCCACAAAGCCAGGCAACTGCCCATGAAGCCTCGAGAATCGTTCTCCAGGAACCTTGCACAGGTGATCTTGTGGGTGCGAAGGTCTCCGATTTCAGCGCGCTCGACGTGCTTTGCAGCGCGTGCGACTGGTGCTGTGGTGGCGACAGTCGCCTGGGCGATCTGAGCACGAAGAGGACGCAGCACGCCTTCCTGGCACTGTAGTAGCTGCACGTTGCTCTTGCGTTGGCTCGTACGCGGCGAACTCTGGTGGGATGGCAGCAGCAAATTATGCTGACGCCTCGCCAGAATGTAGAGCCTATTGACGAGCCCTAGAGACTATTTTTTCGTACTTGAAGTCTTGAAGTGAACGCGTTGGCATGGAGCGGATCAGTTGTCGCGTCAACTGAGTCCAAGATACATTTGTCATGTCCAGTACCAGATGCAACCGCACCAGATTTACCAGACGCGCACCAGACGTTGCCACATTTCACATCTGATGCGCACCAGTCGTGAGTGTTCGATAATCGAACATCCGGATACGGACGACGACGGCAGCTTGTTGTGCGAGATCCCCAAGTGACCGCCCATGAGTACAGGTACACTGCCGACGAGCCCAACTAGATCTTATGGCCGCGCTAGTCAAGGAGTCGACCGAGAAGCCACAGGCGGCGGACTTTACCTTGGATCGGGAGCTCGGCCAAGGCAACTTTTCCAAGGTCTTTCTGGGCACGCACCGCGCGTCTCGCGAGCAGTTTGCCATCAAGGTCATTGAGAAGCAGCGCATCATGCGCCTCAAGATCCGCCACCCCAACATCTTTAACGAAGTCAATATGGAGAAGGCGGTCCTCAACACGCTCCGCCACCCCAACATCATTCGGCTCTACCACACGTACCAAGACGCGACCAACCTGTACTTTCTCATGGAGTACATTGCGAACGGCGAGCTATGGGACGCGCTCACGCTCTGCGGCAAGCAGGTCGGGTGCACCGAAGGCCTCGCCCGCTTCTACGCTGCCGACATTGTCAACGCGCTCGAGTACCTCGCGTCGCAGCACATCGTGCACCGGTACGCCCGATCGTTTTTGCATTTTTGTTTTTCATTGTTATCTCAAAACAACGTTAACGTAGGGACTTGAAGCCGGAAAACATGATCGTGTCCAAGGTCGACGGTCATTTGCGGCTCGTCGACTTTGGTACGGCCAAGAACCTCGCGGACCCGGCGCTGAACGGCCCCAACTTTGTCGGTACACCAGGTAGTCAATTATCCTTGTTAGTCGAGGCATCGATGATGAAGGCGGTGGTGAGTAGAGTACATGTCGCCCGAGACCATCGCCAACCAGTCGGTCGACACGAGCAGTGATCTGTGGGCGCTCGGCTGCATCATATACCAGCTCCTCACGGGAGACACGCCGTTCCAAGGTGGATCGCCGTACTTGTGCTTTCTCAAAGTCCAAGACGGCGTGTACGACGTGCCGTCTTTTCTCTCCGACCCGGCGCGCGACCTCATTGCGGCCCTATTGCAGCCCGACCCGACACGTCGTCTTGGCGCCAATGGCTTTGATGCCCTCAAAAGTCACTTTCTCAAACTCAATAATCGATCGCTCAAACCGAAACGTGTAGCGCACGCCTTCTTTGCCGGCCTCAACTTTGAATCGCACATGACGAGTTCGCCACCTGTTGCCACGCTCGAAGACAAGTTCATTTTCGAATCAGCCAAGCAAGTCCACGCGTACGTGGCGGCGGGCGGTGGCGACGACAAGGTGCCCGCCGTCTTGGCCCAAGCCGTCGCGCTCGCCCACCCGCGCAAGCCGCGCCTCATGCACGTACTCGATCGCATGCAGCTGCTCCAGCACCCCGGTAGACCCTAGTCTCTTCATTTCGTAGTTTGCTGAAACAGCATATCTCTCGCTATAGACGTGTACCTGCGCTTCTTCTCGAGCATCGGCCTCGGCCGGTGTCTGTATGCGACCAAGCGCGGGTACGTCGGCCTCACCCACAGCGTCCAGAACGAGTGGAAGCAGTCGTTCACGTTCGCGCACGTAAGTCCTCGTGCGATGGCTCAACAGCATGCAAGCAGCGTGTAGCTCTCGGGGCCTTCACTGGGCAAAGCTGCGGCGACGGCCGAGATGGATGCGCTCGGCGGCTCCTCCTGGGCGACGGAGCTCGCGCTCTTTACGGACGCGCTTCTCGCCCTCAACGAGACGCTGCCGGCGCTGCTCGTGCTCTCGGGCAACATGACACACGCGTCGCCGTCTCAGAAATTTTACGGTCCGCAGCGCGATGCGTTCCAGGCCAGCCTTGCGACCTTGGACCCGCGCATTCGCTTGGTATGTGAAATCGGTAGAATCGCCTAACGGCCCAGTAGGTGGTGGTGCCGGGGGACCACGCAGCGGCTGACGTGGCGGCGTATACGGCCGACTTTGGCGACGACTATTATGCGCTCTGGTAGCAGCGTGCACAGGACGACGCAGTGTCATCCTCGGCGGTGGATAGGTATGGCGGCATGAAATGCTTGGTTGTCAACTCGTCCTTGTGGCTGCATGCGGCGTCAGAGCACGCTTTGCATGAACGCTACTTGGCCCAAGACGGTAGAATGAAGGCTTGCACAGGAATCGATGCCACGTCCTACGTAGCCTGGCTCAAGAAGGAGCTCGAGCACGGTGCGCTCTGCGCCCAAGTGCTTTGCGTCTTGAGCCATCACCCGCTGTACATTGCCGAGAGCGACGAGCCGACGCTCTTTGCCGAGACGAATTGCAACAACAATGCGCCGGCCGCCCCCTGGAACGTGCCCCGCGAGGTAGCGTCTAGGCCATACCACCCTAATTCCATATCGGTGCTAGGTTCGCCTCCCGCTGCTCGAGCTCGTCGGCACATCCAAAGTCCACGCCGTCTTTAGCAGCCATTATACCACACATGTCCACAACCGGTTTGCGCGCCCTGGCAAGCACAATGGTGGCGACGACGACGACGACGAAGACGGCGCGCCGCAAGGCGGTTGCTGCGACATGGTTGTCACTGCGTCGTTTGCCGAGGGTGAGAAGAGCGCCTACCACCGCGTGCACGTCGAGCAGACAGGTCTCTCGATCACGCGCACGCTTCTCGCAGCGCCGCTGCACGTGTAGCGCAGGTCCATAGATAACCACGACAACCTCCTTGCATGGGCGGTGCAATGACCAACATGCATTACGATCATTGCTACTCGAGCGCATCGTCATGCAGCAGTGCGTACTCGTCCATGAGCGGCGCGAGCTCGACCTCGGGCGTGGACGGCTTCTGGTGCTTCTTCATGACGTTCGAGACGCGCTCGAACTGCGCCTTGCGGACCGCGTTGGCATACTTGAGCGCATCCGTGGCGTCGAGGCGTCGTCGCTGGACAGCGACAAAGACAAAGAGCGTGGCGAGCACGCCAAAGACGACGAGCGCGCTGCGCAGCGCCATGGCCTCGGTGGCCGCGTGCTCGTGCGCGAGCCAGAGCGCGGTCGTGTTGCTGCTGCCGCTGCTCATGCTGGCGTTGGGAAGGATATCGGTTGTGTTGGGAGTTTAAAAACATATTTCGTCGTGAATAACTCGACATTTGTAAGCGGAATAAAACATTTCGAGGCACTGAGCGTGGCTATGGGGAAAAAAGTACAACGACCAACGTTCTGACGTTGCACCAAGATCGCAACACGCAGCTGCGGCTATCCACAAGGTTGCCATGACGCAGCCGGCAGGCCCCACGGCGACGATGGCTAGCGACCATAGTATATATCGTCGCGAGCTATCGTGCTGGCTTTGTACTTGCTTAAGTAATCCTTGCTTGGTATCGTCGCCGAGTTTAGAGCAAACACTCTTCCTCCAAGAAGAACGCGATGACAGCAAATGCGCTGCCAAGTCTTTTGCGCGGGCAGCGCATGATATGGACTCATGGCACTTGGTACTTATATGACGACTTTGGCCGACCGCCCGTGCGTTCGGGCGCATGCTGCATGGTGACCGACGCGATATAGCGAGAAGAACATAACTGTGTTTTTTCAGATAGGATAATAGGGTCTGGGATTGAATAGATAGCAAGGTTTATGTTGCCGCGTGTCGAGGGCCTCGAGTGTTCAGGTGTGCAGATGACTATGGTCGTAAAATTGTTTGGTGCATGCGTTGCGGGCGTGGGCGCCGTTGTTGCCGACTTGCGACGCGCCGACGCCGACCGACTCGGAGCTGAGCACAAAGTGGCCGTTGTTGCGCCGGAACTGCGAGTTGCCCGTTCGGAGCGTGTAAAAGGTGTCCCGATGGCTCTTTTGGTTGAACTCGGTCACTTGGGTGCGCCCAATGTCGTAGAGAAACTTGGTTTCTTTGAGCCCTTCGGGAAACTGGTGCTTCGCCTCCGTAGCGTCGTCTTCTTCTTCGTCCGGGTGACTCGCCCGGTGCTTGGCAATACCGGTCTGCGCGATCGTATCTTCCCGGTGCAGCGTCTCGCGGTACTGCTCGGTGCGCACGTGGCTCATAAACTCGTCGCGCCGGCTCGCGTCTTTGGTGCCAAAGCCCGCCTTGCGCGTCTCTGGGGGCTGCGTTTTGAGGTACATGACCCCGTCGACGAGCGGGTCCGACGCGTACGTCTTCTTCTCGAAAAAGCCTTTGCCATCGCACGTGTCTTTGGCCGGCGCCGTCTGGAACTGCTTGCTCTTGTGTCGGTCGCTCTTGCCTACGCCAACGATGACGTGGCAGCCTCTCGTGCAATGACAGAGTACCTTCAATGATGTGCGGGTCGCGGTACGGGTCGCCAATGCTCAGGTAGCTCTTGGCGATGTTCTTATTGAGCTCCTTCGAGCGGTACATGCTGTATGAATGTGCTCTCGGGTAGCGATTACGGAATGGAGAGCGCAACGATATCGCCACGGCCCTAATTTTAGCGCCTCACCAACGCCAGACCGAGCCAATCAGCCGGCCAACAATATAAAGCCGATCTTACCGTCCAAGATGACGTCCCCGGGATAGCTCATTGTACCCTGCGTAAAGAAACTGCGATAGCCATGTGCCATGGTGATGGCTTCTCGATGAATCGATCGGCAACTAGCGTTAGCGTATTTTCGAGCTCTCGGAAAAACGCGATATTTCCTGCTACAACATTAGCTAGGGTAGGCTAGTAGGCTCCTGTTCCTAGTCGTTGAAGTGAATGGCTGCTCGTCGGTGCATTCCTTGCTCGCATACTCGAGCGTTTGGCCGTTGGACACGAAGGCCAACGACGCGCCGTACATTGTGTGTACGAGACGTACATCATTGTACGTACGCTCGTACTGGTACGTCGAAACAGGCGCTGCCCTGTGATTGGCCCTTTTTAGAGGCAAATTGTTGCAAGTCGGCCGCAATCCGTCATCAGCATCAGCATGTTCATCGTCGTCGGCTCTGGGAGCAACCCGTACGTCGTCGGCCTCATCATCGCGGTGCAGCTGCTGCCCGGGCTTCTAGGCCGCGGGATGCTTCCGATCTCGGGCGAGACCTTGGTGCTACTGGGCCTCGTCGTGTATGCGATGTATCATCTCTACGTCCACCGTGACGTCATCCGCGCCGACGGCCTCGCTGGGTTTGTCTCGACGCTCTTTGGCCCGCCGGCCGAGGCCGAGCCGAGCACCGACACGGAGCGCTACAACCACATCATCAAGACGATCTCAGGCCTGCCCACGGAAGAGTTCAAGCCGCTCGCGCACATTGGCATCCACGAGCTCAAAGCGCGCCTGCGCCTCCGCGGCGTCGACACAAAAGGCGTGCTGGAGAAGGACGAGCTGGTCCAGAAGCTGCATGATTTTCGCGGTGGCCCGAGCGAGTCGTGCTGCATTTGCTGCGAAGACTACGTCGAGGGCGACGTCCTCCGGCTCCTCTCCAAGTGCAAGCACGACTTTCACCTCGAGTGCCTCGACAAGTGGGCGCTCACGCTGGCCAATTCGACGCGGGACCCGTCCTGCCCGCTCTGCAACCAGTCTCTCGAGTAAGAGGTTCATGTCGATAACACGTTTTTATATGTCTTTGAATATGTACGAGTGAATTACGCAGCAAGAGAAGAGTATATTTTGTAGTATATCGTCGCCATACACGTCTACTACGGCGAGAGCACTTTCAAGTCCTCGTAGCACTGCGCTTCGAGAGCCAGAAGCGCCTGTTCAATGCGACGGGTAATGTCTGAGTACAGCGCATGCTCGGACGTCTGGGACACCCATAAGTCCGGGCTCTAGTGATTCATCGATACATCATCAACATGCCATGAGAAAATGGAGTTTGGGACGTACCTCGGCGCCTTGGACGCGGTCTTTTGCGTATTTTTCAAAGAGGTCGTCAAAGTAGATTGGCTCGCCGACGCGCACATGCACATGGTTGCCCGTGGTCGGGATCATGCTCTTGAGCTTGTGGTTGGCGTTCTGCGGCATAACCTAATACAATAACATTGCGATACATTCGTCATTGCCAGCATCGTCGACGTACGGCATCCAGACCGAGATGGTAGATCGGTACGACGATCGGCGTCTCTTCTGCGCGAGCAATGAGCTTCCCGACACCCCACTTGAGCCCTCCGATCTTAGTTTGCATTGGCTCGTCGCGCTGCCCAAGATCTACACACGCACATACATGCTGAGCTGGCGACGACAACGAAATGAACGTACGGCCGCCTTGGACGATTTTGCCTTCGGGGAAGACATGGACCCACTCGCCCATCTGCACTTTCTTGAAGAGATCGTGGAGCATGGGGTGGTCAATGCCCGCACCGCGCTTGATCGGCAGTGTCTTGGAGCCGTAAAAGACCGCCGAGAGCAATGGGCCCTTGGTGTAGCAATACTCTTGGCTACACAGCCCCCAGCGCGAGACCCGAGGATTCGCACAGGCCCACGGCAGCATGCGTGCAAAGAGCGCCGGATCGTCGACCGTCGATGAGTGGTTCGTCACTGTAATGAGCGACCGGTGGCGCGGGCGCGCTAAGATCCACTTGGCGAGCGCGTCTTCGTTCTGCATTGAGAACGAGTTCAGAGCGCCAAGGTACACCTTGGCGACGAGCGTTGCGGGATAGAAGAGAAAGGTAGAGCGGGCTGCGCTGTAAAACACGGCGGGCAGGCGGTCGCGGGTCGCGACGTGCTGGGCGTGCTTGGCGAGGTAGTCAGGGCTGCCATCGTCGGCCGGCGGCGCGTCCAGGCAGAGGCCGGCGACGCCGACAGCGACTGTGGCGCCGGCGCCAAGACCGGCGAGCTGCACCGCGCGTCGGAGAGCCATCGATCGACGCAAAAAAAAAGCTCGTTCGAGATGCAATTCCGCGGACGCGATTGGCTCAGCCACCAGGTGGTTGCATAAAATGCAACGTCCCGCATCTATCTTGGCATTTGTATGGAATTTAAATAGAATTGGATTCTATTGCGTAAACAACGGCTGGGATATGCCCGCGCGGTGGTATTTCTAAACGGTAAAAATGGTCGCTCGAAACACCGCATCTGTGTTTTCATAACCGACAGCACCCGGCGCAACTCGATTTTGGCAAGGGATTGAGACCTCCTTTCCCACAAGCTCTGCTGTATCTTACTCGTATCGCGATGCGACGCGGCGCAAGGGTGCTTTGCACGACGTACAAGCCGTTGAACGACCGTATCTGGCGTCGACACCACAGCAGCAGGCTCGCGAAGGATGCGATGCCATTGGCCAAAACAGCATATCCCGATGACCAATCCAAACGTGCCATATACAAAGCACTTGGATTTTGTATGTCGACGTGGCCGTGGACTTCAACAGAGCAGCCAATCATAGCAAAGCGACAACAGCCAATTCATTTGTTCATTTTGACACGATGGTCGCACGCAAACGCAAGCCCGCGGCGGCGCACGACGACGCCCCGACGATGCAGCGCAGAGCGCCGCTCAACTCTGATAGCCCGCTGGATGCGGTACGGCTCGAGTTCAAGGCCATCGCAGAGAGCATCGAGGTCGAAGGCAAGGACGCCACGCGGGCTCGAAGGGTTGCATGGACAGCAATCCTCTCACGCTGCCAGGCAACCAGGCGCTGATTGCACGCGCGCAAGCCGCCGTCGCCTCGTGGACGTCGTCGCCAAAAAAGCTCGTGTTCCAGACGCAATACGACTATGCCGAGTCGTTCTGCCAGCTGCAAGGCCGGGACAGCGTCTTGGCCTCGGTGCTGCACGCGACGGATCTTTTGGACGTGTACGTGGTCAAGGTTGAGATGGTGCGCGAAGGACGCTGTCGCATGTCGCCGGCGCAGCTGCATCGGAACCGCGCGCGGCTTCACCGGTACTCGTACGACGACTACGACCACGGAAACGACTGGCCCAACTACGCATCGATCGACGACGTTGCGACCGAGACGGTTGCTGCGAAAAGCTGGAGTGACGCGCACAACAACGACGTTGAATTCAAGATCGAGTTGGACTTGTCGACCGAACTCGTCCACGGCGGAAATCTCTTTGCCGACACAAGTAGCCCAAACGAACACATGTACCGCGACTGGGCCAAGGCCAAGGAGCCGAACGTCGAGATGACCTTTCGCCGCTGCGTCCTTGTCGTGTGGCCGCAAAGCCGGGCCTTTGTTGCCGCGGGTTTCAAGCCCAACCTCGCGCGCGACGTCGCAGCGGCCGCCGCTGGCGACAAGGCCGGCGCCACCGCGACGCTTTGCAGCATGGCGACGAGCGCGACGTCCATCTTGTCAACCGAGCTTGTGAGCGCGCTTGAGCTTGCGACGACGGTCGGCGCCAGCGACGTGGCTATCTCGCTCTGTCGTCTCTGGGCTGCGACGCCTCAGCCGCGTGAGCACGCGTGGAAATCACCCAAGGAGCTCGCTTTGGTCTCGGCGCTGGCCAAAGCACTGCACGCGTTGGGCGCTGGTCTTTTGGACGTTGTGATGACCGACATCTTGCCCAAGCTCCGAAAATGCGATGCTGCACGCCTTGCGACCGAGTACCCACCAGGCGCCCACGCCATTGTGTCAGCGTTGCTGGCAGGCGACTTGTACAACTTGACCGACACGCTCTCCGTGCTCTACAGCCTCTTTCGGTACGTATCCTCGACGACGATGCGCTGCTGCAGTCGCTGTTGGCGAAAATGTGCGCGACCTCGATGCCGTGGCATTTGTCGTTCGCCAAGCTCGCGATGGCCGACCCGACGGATATCACATGTCCGCTTGTGGTACGGCTCTTGCGCCGCACCGATGCCGACGCTGAGCAGCTTCAGGAGATTGCTACCATCGTGCACACGACTCTCCAACTGCCCGGGATGGCGCCACTCGTTGTCGACACCGTGCTCGAAACGTGCACCCACGTGCAGGACGCACTTTTGCCGAGTCTGCTCTCGCGTTTGGAGCGCGAGGCCGTCACTGAGCACACGCGCCGGCTGATTCAACACCGACTGAGCTTGCTTCCATCGCTCGAGGCAGGTCCGCCAGACACAGGAACGTCGTGGTGTCAACCCTACGCGACGCTGCCGACGCATCCGCACGTGCAAGCGTTCCTTCGCGGTCCGCTGCAGACACTGAGCCACAAGGGCTGCAATGGCATTGTCGGCGCCAGAGAGTTTGCGACCGAGCACTTTACATGTGACGAAAGCTACCACGGGACGACGCGTGCGAGTGCGACCGCTGTCGCCTCGGGCTCGGGCGCCAGGACGCGCGTCGATATCACCAAGACGGATGCGTTCCGACCCAAGGTGCTGCAGGAGTGGAAGCGCTACTGCGACGAAGCGGCCACGCTACGCGCGACCTTTCGTATCTAGTTGTCTAGCATCGTAAGACGATAGATATGTAAACTACTAGTACATGCTAATATACAAGAAAGTGTGGTCTTCTCAAGCATGGAGCGGCTTGCCGCGACGTCCGCCATGGCATGTTGTGATCCTGTGTCGTACCTTGTTTGCTGTGGCTCACTCCCAACAACCAAGTGCTGACGCCAACCCCCGCGCACTCAGGCATAGCGCTGCGTGGCGTCGGGATCGGTGGTGGCACGGGCTTGGTTGCGCGGGTGCGGCTTGACATGCTTCGGCGTCGCTGCGAGAGCCAATCAAATGACACCGACGCCATTTTGTAGCCAATCAACAATAGCGAATCCTTGGGCGGAGCAAACTCGATAAAGCGTCAAGATGACCACGCAGGATGAGAGCGACGACGAGCCTCGGCGCGGGCATAACGACTGTCGCAACAGCCCTGCTAGCAAGCTCGAGCGCGCTTTTCGCTCGATCCTGCAGAGCATCGCCGACGACACCAAGGACATTGCGCTCGGCGCGCGGCTCGGACCCGACTGTCAAGCCAAGGTCGAGGTTGACGGCGTCGGGCGCATTGCGCTGCCGCTGTGCCCAGAGCAAGTCGCGACTGTCCGGTCGTCGCTTTCAGCACCGTCTCGTCCCGGTCATGCCCTCGTGGTCGATGGATCGCGCGTGCAGACGTCGCCGTCGTGGCCAGGCACGATCGGCCTCTTGGCGACAAAGGCGTGCACATCCCTCGGGCTTCGCTTCGACGTTGAGACGCAATTCAAGGGCCTCGTCATCCAAGCAGCGGGCGATGCACCCGCGCCATTGGACACGCCTCTCGGCCACTGCGCCACGCTGGTTGTGCAGCTGCCCGCCATCCATTCAGGCGGCGGCCTCCATGTCGCTTCGGGTGACCGGACGGCGCAGCTGGTGTTTGACGGCCCCGACACGGCCGACGAAAGCTACTACACGGTGGTCCTTCGCCAAGCAACGTGCGACGAGGCGCCTATCACGTCCGGGCACAAGCTGTCGCTTGTCTATCACATTGTCCGAGCGGGCAACGTTGTGACGCCGACGACCGAGGTGCTTGTGACGCAGGCGCGTGCGGCCGTCGCCACGTGGGCACCGCGTACACCGGAGAAGCTCGTGTTTCCGCTCGATTTCGACTACGATTTCGAGTCCGAGACGGCGTCGTTTGCGCTGCTCCAAGGTCGGGACAAGGCGCTGGCCGACTTGCTCGTGGCGACCGACGCCGTCGACCTGCACCTTGCCACCGTCGTGCAAAGCGTCCTCGGCGAGGCGACCAACGTCAAGCCGCCGCGCCGTCTGTTTAACCCTCGCTCGTGGGGGTTAAAGCGCCGGCGGTACGAATCCGACTCGGACGACTCGGAGGACGACGGCGAGAACGCGATCATGGACGACATTTTTGAAACCTCGTACGACATGACCCACTGGATCAACGAACGCAACGAGCGCGCCTCGTTGGAGCTCGATCTCGAGCCCGAGACGGAAGTCGTCCTCTGCGATGTCCAAGGCGACATGTTTGCCGGGAAGGAGCCGGTTGAACGCGACTATATGGGCTGGCAAGGCTTTGATCAACCCAACTTGACCGAGACGTTCGAGTGTGCCGTGCTCGTGGCCTGGCCGCGCTCGCAAACGCTCTCGATTGCAGGTCCACGTGCCGTGCTGTCGCGCGCGCAATCGCAAGTCGCAGCGAGCGATACCATTGGTGCCCGGGCGACGCTTGATCTACTGACAGAGTCACCGCTCTTGACTGCCGACCTCACGACAGCCCTCCGCATGGCGACGACCCTTGGCGCCGACGACAAGGCCACGACCTTGGTTCGTATGTGGGCGCCGACAGCGCCCAGAGGCTCTGTTGACTACGCCGTCTTGGTCGATGCACTTGGCGCGATGTTTGCGGCGTTTCCGCAGCTTGCAACGATGCTTCTCCCCGTGGTGTTGCCGACACTCTGTGGTGACAGCGCGATTGCCCTTGCTGTCGCCTGCCCTCACGACCTTGACGTCATTTTGTCGTCGATCTCGGGTTCGTTTTCGTTTTCGGGTTTCCGAATGCTCGATACGATCGTCGTTGCGGACCCCTCGCGACGGGAAGCCGCGCGCCTCGTCCAGCTCTTTCAACCCAAAGCCCACGCATTTTCCGACCATGTTGACGCCGCCAATGACGCGCTCTCAAGCCCGTCAGTCGCCTCGACGACGATCCTCACAAGCCTTGTGACGCGTCCGACACGGCCGGCATCCACACGACGTGCAAAGCGTCGCCGACATTGCCGTTGCCGCTTTGGCGCAGCCCGACATCAACCTGGCGGTGGCCAATGCGATCGTGGCCGCCACGACGTCGGTGCACGATGCGCTCTTGCCAAAGGTACTGGCCGGCGCTCGCCACTGCGCGACGACCAATGCCTACCGCTGTCTTGCCTACCACCGCCTGTCGTTGCTGCCAGTGGACGGGACGCCGCCGCCGGTGCCGACGCATGTCCAGTCGCAGGCGACAATGCCGTCGCACCCCCACGTGCAGGCTTTTCTACGCGGGCCGGCGCCGACGATGCAGGTGCGCGGATTCACAGGCATTCGCCAAGCGCGCGAGTTTGCCGCCGCATGGTTCCGCACGGATGGCAAGTACGACGCGCGTTCCCACGCGAGTGCGCTCCCGGTGGTCTCGGGCGCCGGCAAGACCTCGCTCGTGACGCTCACCAAGACGACGGACTACTTCAACGCGGTCGTTGCCAGCTGGGCGACCCAGCGCGACGAAGCCATCGCACTCCGATCGCTGCTGCGGGCATCGTAGCTACAACCCCTGCTACAACCCATCTAAGAGCCTTTCAATAGATTAAACGAGTTGCGTGTACTAGTAGTGGCTAGACCGACTGCATGCTTTAGTCGCTGTTTTAGAACCGAACTAAGACTCGGATGTAGGCGCAGCCCAGCGCATTCCGGTGCGTCAGAGGAGCTATCGATAGCAGTCAT